>NC_135500.1:66345311-66645311 GCF_052857255.1 Amblyomma americanum
TCCCCACCTTCGAAAGCTTGCAAAATAAATGCAGTTATGCAAATCCGGTAGCACTGAATTACTGTGGAACTATACGCCTATTAACACAATTGCCTTTCATGCGAGCTTCTCAAACATAATATTTAAGCGCATTATATATTTTCATGAGAGCTACAATATCCTAAACAATTTGCAACATGGTTTCCGTCGAGGATATTGCCCTTGTACCCAATTGATCGAATGCACACAGGACGTACGTCAGCCATTAGATTCTGGCAGAAAAGTTGATGGAATTTTTGTGGACTTGTCTAAAGCCACAAGGAGTTCCACAAAGCTCCGTTTGAGGCATGCTTCTTTTTTTTCTATATCGATGTTCCGGCCATTCTGTATTCGTCAAAATTCGTCTTTGAGCAGATGACTGCGCCCTGTTGCACACTGCATTCTAAACACGAATACGCCTGTATGGGAGTAAAAAGAGAGTAAGCTGTCCTCTAGCAGACTCCCCGGGAACGCGCTAGAGGACGGCTTACTTATTTTTTGCTCCTTTCTTTGTATAGTGTATTAACGCACCACTGGATCATGAACTTCTTACCGACTCCGTTGCTTAACTTTGTAGCTGGTGCTACGAATGGAGGATGAATTTTAATTTCTCAGACTATTTTATGTTCTTTTGTAGATGCGCATCTTCCTTTGTCTAGACGTAATCTTTCCGCGGTGAACATGTACGAACACTATCATAATGTAAAAATCCCGGCCTTCAATGCTCTGATCAGACGTCATGGTCGCAACCAAAGATATCCCATGTAACAGCTTTTACACGTCCCGGACACTTGCATCGAACTTTACGCAAGGCCGCAGAGAAGCTCCTGACATACAAAACGCCTGTCAACCCCGTTCTTGGCAACTGCCTCGCCATTTGGAATACTCGTAAGAATTCGAATCTTAAAAACTTACAATCCGCTGGGAAGAAATTCATACTTTTCAGGTTCCACTGCTATGGCAGAAAATCTCCCCTTCTTCCCATTATAGCCCCGTCATTTTAACACCACTAGAATGCTTTAAATAATTGCGCAGCCCGCTTCCCTCCGAAAAGAGTCAACCGTATATTAGTTACTTTAAAACGGGCTTTACTGATATGAGAAGCTGCGTAGAGGAACACACAGGTCTGAGCTTGAACACATTGCGCCGTTGTCTCGCGCTGTACGTCGACTCGGTCGCTGCTGTTGCGGCCGTCTTCCTCTCTAAAAATTCACTTTCAACCGCCTTCTCTCACTAGAACGTCCCGTACACTTAACATTATTCTTCTTCATTATCGCACTTGCAGATATAAATACAGCATTTTTCCGTTCACCACTGAATTCTACGATTCACTACTTGGAAGCATGCGCTCATTCCTCACGTATAAGTTTTTGAAGCTATTTTATGCGTTAATTGGAATTTTCTGCTTGTATTTTGTTTACAGAAGATTTCCTTATCCTTCTCCTGGAATAGCCTCATCAAGGATGCAGTATATAAAATTTAAAAAAAGTCTCCTTGAGCATAAGATCGATGCACTAAAAATTTTCTCCGATTCACTTGGAGAAAACCCTGATTATTTCCCATTGCTCACCGAGAACACGCGGCCAAGCATTTCCTTAAGGAACTTCAATACCAGCTTCTCCCTCGCTGCATCGCTGTATAGTCTAGGTTTTCATACTCAGTTCGTTTCTAGCATCGAGTACACCTTCTGCGGAGAGAGACGCGAGAGACGAGCTGAAATCGTGTTTTGTTAAAGGCACTCAAAGGACCTAGGATAGAATCATAAAACCAACTTTGTCTACTAGCTCTGTTCTGAATTAAGTCAGAACGGCGCGGTAAGGCGGCAAAGGACACTGCGTGCAGATACCGTAAACGGCTGTGAACACGAAGCATCGGCGTGGCCATTCACGCGATACTTACTCTTCATCCTTTGCTTCAGCTGAAAAACAGAGGTGTGCTTTTTTAATGCGGTAGCATTGTAAGGGTTTGTGCAAACGCGAATGACGACGGCCGCCATGCGTGATAACGTGAGGGCGTCAAAACCTGGCAGGTGACAGCCTGCCAATAATAATAATATTAATAATAATAATAATAATAATAATAATAATAATAATAATAATAATAATAATAATAATAATAATAATAATAATAATAATAATAATAATTGGTTTTCCGGGGAAGGGAAATGGCGCAGTATCTGTCTCATGTCCTAGGACACCTGAACTGCGCCGTAAGAACAGGGATAAAGGAGGGAATGAAAGAAGGAAGGAAGAAAGAGGTGCCGTAGTGGGGGGCTCCGGAATAATTTGCACCACCTGGGGATCTTTAACGTGCGCTTACATCGCACAGCAGATTTTGAGCGAACTGCGCGCCGTGACAGGTGGCAGTTAAATTATTGATCGGTCGTCAGAAACCTGGCTCTCACACGCCCAATCGGTGACTGTGTTTGAAACAGCCACCTGCTGGGACAGTGGCGCATCACTTAACCACTGCACCGCTGCGCCGGGAGTGGTATGAGGACTACCCGCAATATTTGAATGTAATTGAAGAATGAGCTATTCCGAATATATAGGCATTAGCACAAAAGAATCAGCAGCAAAAGAAAGTGCGAACGCATTCAAACGATTCACCGATAATCGCCTGATTTTTATTACTGCGAAGTCCAGGACTCTTGGGCATAAATTTTAATTGAGAAGAAAATGTGGAATATTGTAAGGCACTGTGGTGGAAATATTTTTAAGGTAATATGGCCGATTCTTCCGATGCGAGCAAAATCTTTTAATGGTCAGTCGCTCGCATCGAGCAGTTAAGACTTCCATAGAAAACCCATAGGGAATGTTTTTGGCAGCAGCAAACAAAAAATGCGAGCCGCCTGCCTAGAGCAGATCTGCGGATAAAATGATTGTTGCAGCGGGATGTCTCAATACATGAAAAAATAGCGCTCATCAACAATTTCCTGCTGAAAAATGCGCTTGTCGAGAATTTCTGGGTATGGTGGAGCCTTCATAAATCTGATGCAGGTTAATAGTGCTGATATGTTGAGTACAAACATGTGGGACAACATGCGGAGAAATAATGCCGCGGTGATTTTCAAGCAAGGCTTTCATCTCACTCATCTCAGCTCATGGGGCTCAAGGATATTTTCTCTTTTCTATCTTAACTTAATGTGGTTAACTCTTGTGCACAACAAATGTGCATACACAATGAGAAAGGCGGCCACAGTCAACGGCTGCTGATAATGTTACCGGAGGCGCCTTTTTCAGCATATAGATATTTTCTGCATTTAGCCATACTGGAAATGCGGCCCTAGGAACTGAACCCAACGCAGAGCCTCCTGCACAGCATCTTGGTGTCTCAGCCGCCAAGCTAGCCAGGAGCACTTACTGCCTTGAGGATGACGAAGAAAGGAAAAATTACAGATCAAAATATTAGCGTCTGAAAAATGCTCGGTACCAACTCACTTGACATTGATGACATGCTCGAGGAATCTATCCCGGACATCTCGTAGATTGATTGCTCCATGGGGATTTCAGCGTCCATGGTACCTGGCCAGAAAGTATACCTGGAAAGATACGGGCAGGGAGGAAATAAAAACAGTTTAGAAACCCGGTGATACGGTGGTTACAAGCAGCGACTCAGATGCTTACGAGACAAAACTGAGGTGAGCTGAACCAGCTGAGGCAGACTGACAAAAAGGCTCGTTCTTCTCTTCTCCAACCCTCGAGACCTGGCACGCGCTGGTGATCGGCAACTGACAGAACGGGACGACGCTTGTGCCGGAAAACGACTGAGTAAAATCGAGCCGCAAGCAAAATAAAGTGAGAGGATGTTCGTACGCAATAGGAACTGTGGATGTAGTTCGTACGAAGCCAAGCGACGGGCACTGCAACGCACAGCCAGTACTGCAGGCGCGAGCAACCAGGGCAACAAGGCGGCGCTCTAGCTGCTTTTTCTTCACCTTCCTGGACTTCATCAGGCGCCTCAGCTATAAGTAACGCACAGAGTCATTATTTCTCAGGCGTTGAGTGAAGACTTCCAGTACAGCATGAGTTAAGAAATACTGCATTCTCCGATGGCCCAACTGCAACGTTGATCACCCGCTAATCCATGCGGTAGCATTAAGAATGCGATGAAGGCGAAAAGTGTCCGGCGTCGGCACTGACTGAAGTCCCCAGCTGGCGACCGTGGCAGGTGATGTTTTGGGGGATTTTCATCTCTGCCACAGTTGGCAGCTGGAGATAGGTGGGTGGCTGCTGGCGTCGCCATTTACGTCCACCACAATCTCGACTCAACCATGGTGGAATTATTCAATGAATCCATGATCTCGGAGAAGTTTGTGTCACACGTCTGTCTACCCGCAAGTGTCACAGTAGTTGAAGCCCACATTTCGCCTGAACCCAACTGGGAACAAGCCGCACTGATCATTTACCATGCGCTTCCATTACGCATAAAGAAGGACACAATCGTACTTGTGGGTGACTTTGATCAAGATCTTAGCAACATCGGCCATTCCCATTGCTAGACATGACTGAAGAAAAAGCTGGCATTCGTGTTACTACTCATCAAGGGTCCGTGTCAACGCAACGGAATAGCTGCATAGACTTGGCGTTCCCCAATGAAGGGGCCATAGAAGATATGAAACACATAAGCAGTTACTTTTCCACCATGATTGAACGCCATAGGTGTCAAGTTGAAACAAACGCCGCCACCCCTAAAAAAGTCGATGGTTACTGGAGCTACGACATGGTCGAAATGCCCTAAAAAGATCACGAATACATATTACGCAGCAGAATACAGTGGTTCCAAAACATATTTGCTCTCTCTCTCTCTCTCGAAGTCGCAAAAGCGAATGGTATCGCATTTATTTCAAAATATCGCCCCCGAATATTTTAAAGGCATTAGTGCGCAACCCAGCTTCTAGCCAAAATAAAAAGGAATCGATTATCGCGAAACGGAACGCGCAGTATCAGTGTCATTATTCGCGGACACGTGAACCGCGCTTTGCAAGAAAACAGGCGAGCGTTGTTTAACGTCTTTTTTGCCATAACTCAATATCACTCCCCGTCAGACTGAATAAATAAACGCTCTTTTTCATAGCCATCTTGGACAAAGCATATGTGCAAAACGCCGCTTGTCGAGGAGGAAGCTCAAAAACTGACAGCATTACGCTTGCTACTGAATGCACACAGCTTAGCGATATCTGATGAGCGGCCAGTTCATTGTTCGGTCACCAATCCGCCTGAATTGTCTTCCACTTTCAACGTGTCGTACTTGGCGCGCATCCACCTCGTCCGCTAACACGGCCACGACTAGCTGTTTCGCGAAAGGATTAACGATATAGTGACGCCATGTGTAACATTACGGCGATTGCGCTTATCTATGTTATGCGAGAGTTAAAACGAATGCTTTATTATCTATATGTTTGGGCACAGACATGCAGGTGTCACAGGATATCGCACTCGTGAAGCACGCGGTCACTGCGTTCAACCTCGGAGCTCCAGCTGTGCCTCCCTGTCGTCCGAACTTTGCTCCCCCCCCCCCTCTTTCTCAGCCGCATTCCCTCTACCGGCAACTCCGGCTGGCACAACAGACTGTGCCCTCCTCGGTCGAAAGAATGCCTGAACAGGGCTCGGGAATAGTTTTGACCACCTGCCGATCTCTAACGTGGACAGACACCGCTAAACGTCCCCAGGTGGTCGAAATTATACCGGCGTTTTGCACTGCGGCAGCTATTTCTCCCATTAATTTCCACCTTCCCTCCATTCCTCACGGTGTGGTTGACATGTCCATCAAAAATGAGGCAGTTACCGCGCCTTTCTTTTCACCCAAAATAAATTTTCATCCCCCCCTGCCCAGTGCACAGCAAGGCGGCGTCGGCCGCCGTGCACGCATTCCGTCGTAATTTGCCATTTTGTGCAGAGTAACGACCGGAGTCTGAGGCGCAAGGATGCAGTATTGAATCTCAAGTCAAGCATTTTTTCCTAATGGGAGCGTGTGTGCGGACTAGCTAAAGACACCGCGGCATCAGCATCCATTATATTGCAATCAGGCACCCTGTCACTGCACAACTAGGTGTGTTCAGCGTGCCTGCTAAAGACCGATTCACGCGACGCACGAAACCGCTGATTCCGACCGCGAACAGAGCACCGCATCACCGAACGTCACAAGGCTCCGCCTCCTCCGCGGGCGGCACGGCGCGGACGGATTGGAAGGGAAGTTGTGGGAAGCCTCTCCCTCCCGCATGATCTCCCTCTCGTTGCTATCCACAGTCCTCCCGCACTTCCCTCCCAATTGCGAGGCAAGTGCCGCATCCTACAACTGCACCAGCACAAAGGAACGGGGCAGGCCACGGAACCGCGCCAACCACACTTATTCAATCGCACTAAATCTCCCTCATCCTAGTAAAAGAAGCGAACTCTTCAAGGGGTAGCAATACCATACGTCTCCAACCACAGATTTTTGGGCATTATCATTGACCGCGATCTGTCATTGTCGAGGCATATAAACATGCTAAAGAAAAGACTCACCAACGCCCTCAGCTTGAGCGAATCAATCGGAAGGCGATGCGCCTTGTTACTGGCCTACCACAGTTCTGCCCAGTAGAGGACCTACACGCATGCAACAAAATCAATGCCCTACAGGATGTGGCAGAGCAGCACTCGCAAGCCCAGCGTGTCCGTCTCTCCACAACGACGGCTGGCCGTCAGATCCTGCGGGCATTAGGCTACAACACTGACAAATTAGAGCTGCTGTCGTCTCCTGCCCCACCATGGGAACTAATCGATTTAGTAGAGGGTATGCCACTACCAAAGAACATGAGTTCAGCTAATCCCCAAAGGCGCAAAGCTGCCGCTAAACGTCACGAGAAGATGTCATACAAGCTAGCCCAGTAAGGGGCTATCCAACTATATACAGACGCCGCTCAGTTTCAACTTGGCGCCGCAATAGCTTGTCCCGACTCTGAGTCAGATACCACAATAGTTGAACGGCTCTCCGAGGAACACACTGTCACTAAGCTCGAGCTCATTGCCATACGCCTTGCCATTACTCGAATAGTAGATCGACAGGATCCGGCTCCATGCACCTACCATGTTTACACTGATTCACAAGCAGCGTACAGCGCATGCCGCGCGGGGGGAGCAGACTATTTATTTATTTATTTATTTACCCTAAAGACCCAGAAGAGGGCATTACATAGGGGGGGAATGATGAAAAGAAAGCACACATAACAAATCAACTCATAACAAATAATGGTAAATATACAAAGGGCAGAGTTTGGGTAACATTTGGTTAAGTGCAGTATAACATATTGAAACCACAAAATTCAACACGTTCAAACAAGTGAGTAATAATTAGGGCAAAATAAGTAACTAAAAATACAATGGCACATAAAAGAGGCTCCGGAGCTGTTCAGCACACAAGAAATGGCAAAGCAAAAAAGGACCGCCAAAAAGTCACGGACAGGGTAAATCATTCAGCACTCTATGACGCATTTTCCGTGTTCAGAAATGTTAGTAAAGCTGTTTGAAAAGATGATAATTCAGTATGGCCGACAATGCTGGGCGGCAATGAGTTCCATTCATTTATTGACAAAACCAGCGGTGACTTCTGATATTTTAGTGTGCGAGCGAAAATCGGACGTACCTTATGCGCATGATCCAGGCGAGCTGAACAATGAGGTGCAGGAAAGATATGATTTCGGGAGAATGGCGTTTCGCTATAGTATAAGGTGTGAAATAATGACAACCGGGCGAACTTTCTACGTGTAGCAAGAGGTTGAAGATTCATGGCTTGCTTCATTGCTGATACGCTTTGATGACGTGAGTAGGATGACAGTATGAATCTGACGGCTTTATTTTGTACTGCTTCTAGAGCATTTGTAAGAATCGCGTGGGAGGGGTTCCATATAACAGAAGCGTATTCAACAGATGATCTGATAAGCGTTGTATAAGCGCTGTGCCGTGTTTCAGCGTTCGCAAGGGGTAAACGGCGTTTCAAGAGACCAATTTTTTTAAAGGCTTTATTAGTTATGTATTCAATGTGAGCATCCCAGGTTAAGTTCTGACTGAAAAACACTCCCAGATATTATATACACGACACGGAGTCAATTCCACTATTATTTAACCGGTAATTATTCGGTGATGTTTCTGCTGTGCTAGAGAATCTTACATGCTTAGTTTTACTGACATTAATATCCATCTGCCACGTTGAATACCATTCAGTTAGTTCTGTTAGATCTGATTGGAGAGCAAGTGCATCAGTCGGGGTGGTTATCTGCCTGTATATTACGCAGTCGTCTGCGAAAAGCCGTATTGATGAAGTAATATTAGAGGCTATGTCGTTTATATAAATTATAAAAAGTAATGGCCCTAATACTGAGCCCTGTGGGACACCGGATAATACGCGAGTGGGTTTAGAAATGAGGTTCTCAATTTTGACCGACTGGTAACGATCGGTTAGGAATTGCTCGATCCATGTAGTTGTTTGGTCGTCGAGCTGTAAATTTCGGGTCTTTAGCAGTAAGCGTTTGTGGGCAACACGGTCAAAAGCTTTTGTAAAGTCAATGAAAATGGCGTCTGTGAGATGAGACATGTGTAGGGATTGATGAAGGTCAGTCACAAGCTCAAAGAGTTGCGACTGGCATGATCGGTTTTGCCGGAATCCGTGCTGGTTCTCGAGAAGTAAGTTATTTAGGTTCAGATGGTTCATGATGTGGGAAAAGAAGATATGCTCTAGTAGTTTGCAGCAGATACAAGTAAGTGAGATAGGCCTGAAGTTGTTTGGATCGGTGTTACTTCCTGATTTGTGTACGGGAATGATGTGTGCTTGTTTCCAGTCGTCCGGGAGCTGTCCTGTATCCAGAGATTGTTGAAATATCAGCGCGAGCAAACCAGATGATTCGTGACATGTTAGTTTCAGAATCTTTGCACTGATCCCATAGGGTCCTGGGGCCTTTTTTAGTTCTAGCTTGTCGATTGCGCGGGCGACGCCATTTGTTGTGATAGTAATAGGTGCAAATTCAAACCGTATGTATGTTGGAGAAATGGGCGGTAAATTATCAGTGGGGAGTTCATTTTGAACATGTCACTAAAAGATTTGTTGAAGATTTCGGCGCACTCGTCTAACGGTAAGGGCGAGCCCTCTCCTGTAGTTAGTGCTGGTAAAATGTTGCTGCTTTTAGGATTTACAGTGCGCCAAAACTTTTTGGGATCACTTTTTAATAGTTTCGGAAGTGTGTTGTTATAGTATTTTTGTTTCTCTTCGAGTTTTCTTTCAGTTAGCGCAGCAATTTCCTTATATTTCATCCAGTCGAGTGGTGCATTCGTTCTTGAAGCTCTTCTGTATACCCTCTTGTTTCTGTTTAAGTACCTTTTGCATTCGTTAGTGAACCAGGGATCATTTATTCGGTTTGAGATTGTGAATTTGGGAACGCATATCTTCTCAAGTTCTTTTAATTTATCACGAAATAAGCACCAGTTTTCATTCGTAGTACGTTTAGTGAAGTCGTGGCGGAAATCAGCTGCAAAGCTTGTTAGAATGCTATTCATTTTAGGTATATCTGCATGTGCGTAATCCAGTATCTCTTTGCTGATTCTTGCGTTATCAGGGCGAGACAAGCTGAAGCGGCAATGAATAATCTTGTGGTCACTGATTCCCTCCAGCACAGAAGCAGAGGCATGGTCAGGATGGTTGGTGAAAACTAAATCTAAGGTATTATCGCCGCGTGTGGGTTCACGAACCAGCTGAGTTAGTTGATAAAGTTGCAACAGATTGAGAAAGCAAATACATTCGGCTCGGTTATTATGATGGCTGACAGAATAATCCAACCAGTTGATAGAAGGATAGTTGAAATCTCCGCACAGGACAAGAATTGATTTGGGATGTTTAAGTGTTATCTGCTCTAAGGCTTCATTCAGGGAATCAGTAAAATCAGATGCAGAGTCAGGAGGTCTGTAAAGAACTCCTAAGATAATTTTTCTAGTTCCAACATGTGCCGAGACCCAAATCATTTCCAGTCCTGTGTCAATAGGTAAAACGGTCGGGCGGAATTCCTTTTTTATTGTTATGATTACTCCTCCCCCTCGAGAACCGATCCTATCTTTACGAAAAATTTGAAACGAAGGCGGAAATGACAATTCAGAGTCGGGGATGTCGTCCGAAAGGCAGGTTTCAGTGCCGACAATGACATCCGCGGAACATGTGTAGACGAATGAATTGAGAACATGAAGTTTCGGTAGTATACTGCGGAAGTTTGCCAAGAGAACCGAAACGTTATTGGTGTCCATGTGTTTGCTATAGCCGGGCGGGGGAAGTCAGTCTGAAATTTTGTTTGGTTGTTCTTCGCTTGGCTGAGAGTTGGTTTGGCTGGTTTCGGCCGAGGCTAGTTCGTCTCGTTCTGTGCTCGGCCTATTTTGGCGTATTTCTACGACACTGCTAGTAGCTGCATCATACATAAAGGTGCTCCCCCTAAAATGCAATTTGTTGTAGCGTATGCGGAAACGTTCCTTTTCGTCCCGATTTGCCTTGTCGAAGTCTCGCAACTTCTTGCGCGCTAGCTGAATCTTGGGAGAGAAATCCTCCTCCAGCCATACTGTCATTGATTCCAAGTCCTTCAGTTTGTGAGCGTTGCGCAAAGCCTCTGTTTTTGTTTTAAAGTTGAGAAATTTCACAATTAATGGCCTGTTAATTCCTGAGCGGCGCTGTCCTATACGATGAGCACGTTCGATGTCAGTGACGTTTAAATCGAGGTGGGTGGAGGAGAAATCCTTCACAATACGTTCAGATTCGGCAAAACCCTCCTGTTCTTCTTCGGGGAGGCCTTTGATGAGCAGATTGTTTCGTCTCATGCGGTTATTCATGTCGTCTACTACATCTGCCAGCTCTTAACTTGTTTTTGCAATGCCCAACTTCACCGCCTCGACATTGTTCCCAATTTCGGGGACACTTCCGATGTTCTGTTCAATGTTTTTAACCCGCGTTTTTATGCTGATTATGTCTTTTTTGATTGCAGCTAGGGTGGCTGTGGTTTCACTATGGCATTCACTGATGAGAGCTAAAACGTCGTCCATCTTTGGACCAGGGTTCTTAGCGTTGTTCTTAGGATGCCGTTCTTAGCGCAATTCGAACGGAAGCCCGACGCCTGCGAGAGGAGGGCTACACTATTGTTATGAACACACTGCCACTAATCTCGAGCTCATTGCCATACGCCTTGCCATTACTCGAATAGTAGATCGACAGGATCCGGCTCCATGCACCTACCATGTTTACACTGATTCACAAGCAGCGTACAGCGCATGCCGCGCGGGGGGAGCAGACTATGCCGTTCTTAGCGCAATTCGAACGGAAGCCCGACGCCTGCGAGAGGAGGGCTACACTATTGTTATTAGATGGATTCCTGCACACGAAGGAATCACTGGAAACGAAAAGGCACACCAGGCACCGCGCGCTGCAGCTCTTTCAGCACCTTTGCCTGGATGCACACTCGTTTCCTCTTCTTGGGCCCGTGATGACGTTGCACATCCGTCGTCACGTCCTATGGATAGGGCCGAGACATGGCATCGCGCACAATGCTATCGCCGCCGCATCCTCCAGCACGTGGCGAACCCTGAGCAATTATATCGCCACCCACCTAGAACTTTCCGAAGGGCAGAGGCGGTACTCCTCCGCCGCGCCCAGACTGGCCAGCTTCTGTCGCCAGCAAAGCTCAACCTCATCAACCCGCACTCATACCCGACCCCTCAATGCCCGGCATGCCCGGCCAGAGGCACGGCCGAACACCTTTTGTGGCGCTGCCCTGCTTTTGACGTTGTGCGGGAGCGAGCACTTCAGTCCCTGGGCGGGCACCGACCTGGCACCTTGCAGGAATGGGTCGATCCACCATTACACATCGGATCATCGGACGCACTCCGACTCTGGCGGGCTTTTCTCCTATGCTTCAAGGCAGAAGAAGGGCCTGGCCGTTTCTTCGCAGAGCCGACCACAGGGCCACCCCACTTCGAAGAAGTGGAGACCGGCCCTCCTCCCCCTCCCCCACCTCCACCCCCATGAAGCCCCTCATTTCTGCCGCAAGGCTAGGCCTATTTTATGCAGAAATAAAGACGTTTAAAAAAAAAGACACTCTTTTTTGCCATGTGCTTCGCTTTGTGGCAGGCATTAAATGGGGCCCAACGGAGCGCTCCTTGCTTCGACTTTACTATACCCTCTTTATTGGCTACATTCGTTACAGCCTTCCTGTACTCTCTAACATGAGTATTTCCTGCTTGCGGACATTAGAGAGTGTCCAAGCACAGGCGCTCAAGATATGCCTCGGATTACCACGTTGTGCCTCGAACAAAGGCACGATTGAGGAATCTCGTTCGTGCCCAATATCGGTCTACCTGTCACACGAACCACTTCGTGTATATTTACGTGCGCTTACACGGCACCGCTGTCACCCGCTGACGAAGATTTTTGATGAGCGACCGGACAGCAGTTTTGCACGCGCACTGCGCTTCATCGCTCCGAATTGCCATCAGACTATGCCCTGCCGCATCATTCCTTGCAGCCCCCATGGGTAATGGCTCAGCCTTCAGTCTGCCTGCATGTCCCTGGCATAATCAAGAAGTCTGCGATGCCGGTTAGCGGACTGAAGCAACTCGCACTTGCCTACATCTGGTCAGAATACCACAAATCTGTGCACGTCTACACGGATGGATCTGCGCCTCCAAATGCATCAACAGCAGCTTTCACAATCCCTGCACAACAGACGACCCGCAGATTCATTTTGGGACACAAGTCTACTTCAACCGCTGCAGAGCTTGTGGGCCTTCGGGAATCGATTCGCCACATCTGCGGAGAACCGCCTCAGGAGTGGTGCATTTTCAGCGACTGTAAACCTGCGCTACACATTTTAGGATGCTTCCTACGCCACACAGCCTACCAAGCTCTGGCTCTTGATATCATTAGTCTCGTATCATTTTCTCAGGGAAACGGCCACCGTATAGTGTTTCAGTGGATCCCCGGACACTGCGGACTCGATGGAAATGAGACCGCCGACGCTGAAGCAAGGAGCGCCTTCAGCAGTGGCTTGCGTACAGCTGTACCGTTCTCTATAGTGGACACAACTTGTCTCCTTTCGGAATTGATGAGGAGGGCGACGGCTAGGTACTGGGCCCTGCCAGACACCCGCCATATCCGCCTTAAACGGCTAGATCCGACGATGACCTTTTCAGTTCCTCGCGGAATACCTCGCCCTATTGCATGCGTTATCCGTAGACTACGTTTAAACGTGGCATTTACGCGCAAATACTTGCACTTAATAGGACAAGCGGACTCCCCGGAATGTACCACATGTGGCGTGCTAGAGACTATAGAACATGTTTTAGTGGCGTGTCCAGCGTATGCACGTGAAAGACTCATGTTCGCATCTGCTCTGAAGCCTATGGACACATCGCTCCTCACTGAGGATTTGATCCTCGGCGCTTGGCCAGATAGTTTTAGAACTGTAAAGGCAACGCGAGCGCTCTCACGCTTTTTGAGCGACACGGACCTTGTCTCGCGTTTGTGATGTCAGAAAGTATGCCTTGTTTTTTTAGTAGTTTTTCATCTGCCTCCTCCCATCATCATCGTCCCCCATCGTGACCTTGCTTTATCTCCTCTTCCCGTCCCCCAGAGCAGAGTAGCAGGCCAGATATTTATTTTTCAGGCCAACCTCTCTGCCTTTCCTATCAATGAACCCTCTCTCTCTCAGTAATTGAGGTTACTCTGGGAGCTCGCTCGGGGATGAGGCTGCACTCTCAAGAGTTGCCCCTCTGAACGCGCACAAGACTGCAGCTCAGGAGGCAGTGTGGAACCAGCACCCGTTTATGGCTTGCGAAACGTGCGCTGTCCACGGACCAGACGGAGCTAGTGACGTCGGGTCACGCAGTGCTGTGTCCGCGCTCGGACGGAACCGCTTTGGTCCGTCGTCTGAATAGGCCTTAAACAGCATCGCTCGGGAATGAAACCTTGGACAAAGTAGAATGTCCTCCGTATGAGAAGCCTCCCCCAAATACATCGAGCAAAAGAACTCGCCCCACCGTCTGTTGTCAAATTTGATAAACAGCGACTCAGAGCAGAAAATTCTCGCAGAATTTCCTGCTCTGAATCGCTGTTTATCAACACTCCGCTGTCTAAAATTTCAGTAACTATCTGGGGCGGTACCTTATGCATGTAATTCCACTTTTATAGTTCTGTGTAGGATACGAGTGCACACAATTTGTGTTCACGTCTGAAAGTGAATAATTGCTCACAGACGACAACGACACTCGCTTATTACACTGAAGGTTTGGAGGGATGACCCTATCTTTTTTCTGACTCGAGAACACCAGTCTTATTGCACGGCAGTCTTGGTTCAATATGGACAGCCAACTACATGAAATTCCCAAAGTGCACTTGCATTTGAATTTTTTTTAATGTGGTCTTCACATTACAGACAGGAAACGTTGCCTTGCGTATTGAACACTTTACAACTTATATTGCCGCGAATATTTGCAATGTTTGTTCGTTTTTCAAATCTGCCGCCACACTACCTTATCGCTTTCTTTTCGACGCAAGACGCGACTAGATTTATCTTGATTGATCGCAGCCAGGCAGAGCTGATTCTACGTTGTTCCGGAATGTTCCAGCAACTTTGCACGCTTTATCTCGAAAGTTCGCTATCAGCTTTAAATTGAGCACGGCCGACAGCGGCTGGCATTCTGTTCGACGACCACCGAGCACGCTTGTCGCTTCGCCGCTGCCGAGTGATTCAGTCCATTTTGGGTGCAAGTCAGCCCGATGAACAGTTTTCTTTTAGAAGACCCTTTCGTCCGTCTTCATCGCTGCTTCGACTGCCGTCACCACTACGTGACAATATTTATTGTCAGTGATGTACTAAAGCAATTTCTTTTGCAAGAATTTCATTTTTTTAGGCGAAAAGTGCTTACCAAAGAAAACGAAAAATCACAGACGATGTATGCGTGGTGAGTATTTAAATAAAACTGTATTGTCAACACACGGATATACTTCGAGTGCTCCTGAAGAAAAGGTTACTGAAGCACTTTTGCAATGAAAAGAAGAAAATTTTAAGAGAGCTATAAAGGTCAAAACTGCTTCGATGAAAGCAGAGGTCACTACCGCGACAAAGTACTGGCAATTAATTTAAAACATTACGTGCTACAACTCCTTCACTTAGAAACTCGGACAAACCCACGTATATAGAAAGCAAAAAGCCAGCAGAAGTTGCACTTCAAGACTGGCAAGAATTTATAGAGACAGAAATCGTACAGCTTTCCTATTCTTGTCTAGAAACAAACATCCTTCATGAATAGGTGCCCTTAGAGCATTTATTTTATGTATTTAAAAAAAACCGTGGCTCACGTAGCTAGATTTTGAAAGAAGTCGAACCTCGAAGGAAATTTTCGCGTCAAAAGGACCAGTTTCATTTGATAAGTACATCGGCATAACCAGTTTTAATTATTTCAGCGTTCTGTACAACCTGGCCAACCTCACAAGATCAAAATCGAAAACAGCAGCTTGATCGCAAATCGCGTCGTTGCAAGTGGCAGTCGATCATTTTCCGGTGAAGTACACTGCAACAGTGCTTAACACTCGCCTAAAGCTCAGGAGAATAACGTCCTTCTCGTTTTTCACGGTATGCATTCAAGAGCTGTTTTGTCGCAAAGGAATTGAAAAAAATTCGTCCCTAACCTGAAAGTCATATAGGTGATGCGTATTTATCTGAACCATGCAATCGTTGAAAGAAGAAAAAGATGCACCTTAAGCTTAAGATGCAGGAAAAGGATACGTCTTAGACAATATTCGGCCAATTGCGCTGACTTCAAAATTTAGTAAATTAATAGAAAGGATAGTGCACAGTCGCCTCACAAAACTTGTTCATGATGCCAACGGTCTAAGATCAGCCCAGATTGCTTTTCGTCGCGAATGCTCTATATGCTCCGCGCATGTGGATCTAGAGAGCAGAGTCCGGCTCTCGCTACGCAGAAGGGAAGTTTCAACTAAGGTTACTCATGATGGAGCAAAGGCCTACGACAGTGTAGAACATACTATACTACTTAACAGGCTTGCTCAGTTACATTTTCGAACCAACATTTATACGTGGATATCTAAATTTCTAATGGCCAGATACTTTTACTGCACAGAGAGAACCCTATGCTCTAATACATATTATCAATCGAGAGTCGTGCCGCAAGGATTGGTGCTATCCCCGCTGTTTTTTAATATTTTGGTCAGTGCCATCCCCATTCATCCTGTTATAACAGTTTTTGTGTATGCAGATGACATAGCTTTTTTTGCCTCTGCCAGTGATACTCATTCCCTTTACCAGATTCTGCAGGGATATTTGGATGCTCTTGGAGTATGGTTGCAGGGTATTAATTTATCCATGAATGTAGACAAATGCGGCGTTTTGGTATTCCCTCCAGACACGCCTTTGTACATTTCATTAGTCCATCGTTATAACCAGATTCCACAAGTGGAATCCGTAAAATATCTAGGTGTTGCTTATCACCCAGCATTAGAATGGAGCCTTCATATAAAGAACAGTGTGTTTAAAGGAGAACGCGCTCTAGGCCGGCTGACAAGAATCGCGAATAAAACGTTTGGGAGGCGCCGCGACACATTATTATTAGTATACAAAGCCTATGTAAGACCTATACTTGAATTTGGTCTCATTCTGTTCTCTGGTAGCGCAAACTACAAGATTCAACCCTTCATTTTACTGGAAAGGCGCGCTCTACGTCTCTGCGTTGGTCTCCCAAAATCAGTTTAAAACGCCCTGCTTTATCTGGAAGTCCGTATCCCTGATCTAAATTCCCGCTTTCAAATACGGTGCGGACCTTCCTACCAAGCAGCGCAAGTATTTGGCCCAACATTGAAACTGTATTGGCAAAGCTGGCCCTACAAAGGACCAGGATGGGACCATCCTCTTGCAAAATTGGGCTGATGACCTGTGCTGCCTGGGCTGAGGTCGATGGACCCGGTGTCTAATATCAGCACTGCTATTTTTGTGTATCAGCCGGCCTTATTCTTTTCTCATCATTGGCCACGGTATCAAATGCCACAAGTTATATTAGCACAGAACATTTTAACACCGATTGGTGATGATCTCAGTTCTTTGCAGTGGGTTGACTACACGCCGGCAGCAGTGGAATTCCATTTTTACCACATCTTCGCATCTCATGCATAACACATGCCCGCAAACATTTTAAACGGCCTTCTCTCTGAACACATAGAGGAATACCCCATCATACGGTGCTTTCTACCGACGTCTCCGTTAACTGCCAAAAAGCTGCAGTTGGCATCTTTTCACAGGATTTGGCCTGGAGCTATTCTGTCCGCATCCCAGATTATATTGCTATATACTATGAGAAATTTTGTCTCTTGGAATGGCCCTGCACAAAATTCTATGTCATGTGTCTCTCGTTATCCTCGCTGATTGTTTGTCAGTTTTAGTCTCCCTTGAAGCTGCACAAAAAAATTTTTTTAACCGTTTTCTGCTGTTTTTTGCCCCATGCCTTTTGAAGGAGGTCTCTTTTGTTTGAGTCTCTGGCCATGCAGGTATTCATTCAAATGAGGTGGCTGATTACTTAGCGAGGTCGGCTCTTGACGGCTGAGTAACACATCTCGTCCAGAATGTCAGTCTGCTCGCGATTTCCAGGTTTCAGCGGTTCCAACACATATCAGCCAGGCTACGTGATCCCTTACTAAATACCACTGATTATCAGCACTTAGCATGTAGTTGGAACGTCGGTTCGTGTAAAACCAGGCTGTTTGAGGTAACAATGACGCGGTTGCGGTGCAGGATTCCCAGTTTTAATTTATATCTATGCAGGTTTGGGTTAGCACCGACAAACCTATGTGACGCATGCGGGGAAGTTGAATCTGTAGACCGTTTTCTCCTCTACTGTCCAAAGTTCGCACTTCAGAGAAAGATTTACCTGGAGGTCCCTCTCTCCAGGTTAGGGCTCCCGTTATATTTACCAGTGTTATTATCGTTTGGTGCGAGCGCCAAAGAATTTGCATTGGGTTCAATTTGTGAGATTCTCCATGGTTACATAATTGCAACTGGTAGGTTGATTTGGTAATTCTTTTAATATTCTTCGAACTCTTCTTTTTCACCAAAATTATGTCTGTTAATTAACTTTAAATATTCTTCTTATATTCTCCTTATTCCGTAACTTGGAAGGGAGGGCTTTGCAAACCCTACTTGATACTTTTAACGAAGTGTGGCTTTCTGGCGTCATGCCGGGAGACTGGAAGCATTATATTGTGGTTCCAATACCCAAGTCAGGTCAGCCTCCAGTATCTCTCTCGGCCCTTCGTCCAATTTCCCGTACGTCTACCATCTGCAACCTTTATGAAAACATTCTAGCCGCACGCTTGTCGTGGAGGCTGGAATCCCATGATTGTTACCCAGATTCCCAAATTGGTTTCTGCCCACAAATTGGAACGGAGGACGGCCTTGCTACTTTGGCTGCTGACGTGCTTGACCACTCTCCGCAGAGTCACCTTGTACGAACCGTAATCGCTACAGACATAACAAAGGCATATGATAACATCCTTCACTCTGCCATTCTTGCCTCCCTTCAAACTCTTGGTCTCCCTCACCGGTTCCTCCTCTCCATTCACGCCTTTTTAGCAAATCGAACCTTCAGCGTGCGTTCCACGGAAAGCCTTTTGGTAATTTCACTTCCAATAGTGGAGTGCCGCAGGGCTCCGTTCTCGCCCCCACATTATTTAATGTGGCTTTAATTCCTCTTTTTCGAGCCCTAGAGACCATCCCTTCTATCCGCGTGCTTGCATATGCCGATGATATCACCTTGTGGTGCTGTCATCCATGCAGATGCGTCTATTCATCAGTCGGTCCTTCAACACGCGCTGGATGTATTGACATCTCGCCTCCCACCTCTGGGTCTAACACTCTCTTCTACTAAATCATGTTTCATTCGAATTGGAAATAAAGCCGCCTTACGGAAAGCTTCCCCTTTAAATTTTACGGTACATAACTCTCTGATTCCTCAGGTAGAAACTGTTCGTATTCTTGGTCTTCTCCATACATCTGGGACTGGCACCCCGTGGCTGACAGCCACCCGTAAATCGGCTCACGCTACTCTAGGTCTGATTCGTCGCGCCGCTATGCGCTCTGGTGGCGCACGTGCTCATACGGCCCGCCAGCTTGTGCGCTCTATCCTTCAGCCACGGATAGTATATCAGGCACAATTTCAACGTCTCACCCGCAGACAGTGGGACTCTCTTGAAGCTATCAATCATGAGGCTATGCGCGTCATAACATATCTGCCTCGTTTAACACCCATACCAGTGCTACAGGAGTTCGCCAATTAATACACTCAGTGAAATCGTCGACCAACGGGTGGCAAATAGATCTCGAAGACAGTCTCTCAAACTTCATCTTTTAAAGTCACTTCCACCGTGGTCCTATTGCCAGCTCACTGACAATCGCCCCACTGTTTTCTCGTCGGTATCAGCAGCGTATCTGCCTGAAGGGTGCATATTATACACGGATGCATAACATTCTGCAGAGAGGGGTGTTACTGCTGTGTATAGTCCATCTCATCCGCATCTCAACTCTCGCGCGACGTATACTGCGGATACGTGCACTCCCCTGGCATTGGAACTTCAAGCCATTTATAATGCCATTGCTTCCCTTCCGCTCGTTCCAACATTCAATACAGTTCATATTTACACCGACTCCCGCGTCGCCCTTAAACAGCTTAAAGCTGTTCGACGAACGTTCCAGATTTCACAATCTATTCATGTGCTCTGCGCAAAGTATCTATGTCCTGTGCGCATACACTGGATTCGCGGCCATGCCCAGGATCCACATAACATTCAAGCGGATGCTATGACTCATCTTCATACATTAGACGATCCGCCACCTTCCCCTCTTCTCCCATATCCGTTCCTGTCCCATGTTTCCGATTCCGAAGTTCTGCGCCAGCGAACACGCGCTCTCATTCCTCCGTGTTCGCACCCTCTCCCCCGTAGTCTTACTCGGCAGGAGGAGGTATCCGTGCGCCGGATTCGGGCAGGGGCGGCTCTGACACCATCTGTCCGTCATCGGTGGCGTACCAAAGATCTGCCAGTACCTGACAGGTGCCCTCACTATAGCGCTGCACCGGACATTTGTGATGTGCGGCACTTGTTGTGGACGTGCCCAGCGACGGCTGCTATCAGAAAACGGCTCCTCAGGGAGGTGGGCCTGCGGTGGAACCGCGAAAGTGACTACGTGAAGGGGACTATGGACAACCGTTTCATTAACAACCTCTGCGACTACCTCAGCGCAACGGTTCTTCACTCCTTCTTTTAACTTTCAATCCCGTGCATTCCTTCCCCCCCCCCTTTCCTTTTTAAACTTATGCCTCATGGCACACTTCTCGAATAAAAAAAAAATATTCTTCTGTCGTTTTTATTGGTACATTTTTCAAAATTCACGCTTAGTGCTAAAATTTTGTCGTAACCTCCTATGGAAATTTCTTTGTTTATGCCACTACACGTTGGCCAATCACCCCGCGTGGGTATGTGCCATGTTTACTGGGGTAAAGAAGAAAAAGAAGCTCCCCTAGTGTCGGTATATCTTGGCCAATCCCCCCCACGTGGGTATGTGCCATATTACTTGAGGAGAAGAAGAAGAAGAAGTGTCGGTATGTGCCATGTTTGGAAAGGCTAACAACAACAATAACAACAACTAGCGCCTACCGAGCAAGGACGAGAACCTATTCCCACGCAACAACGCACCATAGGCTCCTTTAGTTCATCGAAGGATCAAGATATATAGCGCTGGTGGTCGGCAGGCTAGGAAAGACTGCGCAAACTGCATGTAGGCATGTCATAGTGGTCAGATCTTAAGAGCTGCCAATGCTGTCATTCCAATTCACTCTGCATTTGTGTTCACTTCGACACAGCGAATAGGCTTTATGTCGACGTCCTTCTGCCGGTACCTTCCCATAGTCTAAAATAGGGGGAAAAGAAGCGAAAAGAGTTAAGAAAGAAGAAAGTGACCCATGCAATATAAAAAAGCATAGTGCAAACATGGAAAGATAGTCGACACCGGAAGTGATGCAGCGCATCGAAGGGAACAGAGTCGTCACGATGACGAGTGGGGGTACCGCGCGCGACAGCCCGCGCAGAGCTGCCAAGGCGAACGGGCAATCCAGCGGCAGGAAGCTCGTTCGCTGAGAGCCGCAGGTAAAAGGCTGGATTTCTGCCTCTGAGGTTCTCTGAGGCGCAGGGGACTAACTGCAGCCACTTCAGGAACCGCAAGCCATCAGCGGAGTCGCCCCCACCCCGACGACTCCCACCGCTCATAAAGGCTGCTGGGAGCATGCCGCCGCTGCGTCAACCTCGACGAAAAGTGACCGTTAAGACGAAATTTGGTTAAGGACTGACAAATAGCACAGCAGTAGGAGTCGAGCAAAGAGAGAAAGAATAAAGTTTATTGAGAAACTGGACTTGACAGTTGGTTGACGATCAGGCGGGTGGGGTCCTCATTCCAAAACTCCAGTGGCCCGAGCTGCTTTCTGAACCTGGTAGATTATCTTCAGCTGGTCTTCCAAGGATACGCTAGCCATGAATCTCCCACTGCTTGTAAGACGTAAGTGTCGTTTTTAATGGTTCACGCTTGCCCGCGCACCTACGAAACATGAAAAAGTGCCCTGACACCAGGGCAGGTGGGGAAATGAGTAGAACACATTTTTCTGTACTTATGTAGGTTTCGAAACTACTTTTTCGGTATTTGGCGCCAGGCTGCAGCGTTTGCTGTGCTTAAGTAGTGAAGGGTATATCCTGCGGTTGAAAACGTAGTGTTTCTAGTAGTTCGCTATATATGGGCAGAAGGGACTTGAGGTGAGGATGGGAAGGGCCCGCTCGGCTAATTAGAGCCCGAAGTTTTGTCAGGTCATCCCACGCTTGCCATATGCAATCTGCTATTTAAATAGTCACCGCCTGGTTATGGCCAATCCCCCTTGTGGGTATGTGCCATTTTGTGAGGGGAACCACAACAACAACAGTCTCTCGCCTCGCTGGCTTGTAGATCACGTGTGCTAAGGTCTTCGTCGCCGGCGCTTCCAACGTGCCAATAAACCACTCAACATTTGGTGGAGGTTGCTGCGTTCTCCTTTTCCACATCACCATGGACCTTCGCAGCCGCACCATACTGATGTCAACGACCAAGGCCAGTCAACAGCCCGCCGCCCCGTCGCAGCCAATCACCTGCTTCGGTGCCATCCGGCAGCGGGACCCCGCTGTTTTCAGCGGCCACAGCGACCAGGATGTGGAAGATTGGTTGGAATCGTACGAACGGGTGAGCCGTCATAACAACTGGGACGACCGCGTCAAGCTTACCAATGTCATCTTCTACCTCAGCGATGTCGCGAAGCTGTGGTTCCGCAACCACGAGGCCGACATTCCCACTTGGGCCGTTCTAAAGAGCACACTTGCGGAGGTTTTCGGCCGTCCTGCCGTGCGGAAACTGCGCGCTGAGAAAAGGTTGCGAGCCCAAGCTCAGCACACGGACGAGTCTTTCAACAGCTACATTGAAGATGCAGTTGACCTCTGCAAGCATGTTGATCCGGCTATGTCAGAGGCTGACAAGATCAAGCACATCATGAAGGTTATCGACGACAATGCTTTTCAGATGATGTTGGCGAAGAGTACCACCACCGTTGCCTCGGTGTATACCATGTGCCAAGTTTCGACGAGTTGCGCAAGCAACGTCTTTGCGCTCGTCGGCCTCCCCCGCCTGCCGACATCTCCGGCCTGGCCATCAACCCCGATTTACTTGCTACCATCAAAGACTTCGTGCGGGACGAGGTCGCCCGGCAGCTCTCGCTTCTATCTCGCCAACATCAGACACCGACCCCCCTCAGCGCTTAGATCCGGCACGCCATCACGCAGGCGGTCGCTGACGCCCTCCCTCCTCTTCCACAACCAGCCCCCTTGGATCCCCAGGTCGGCATTCCCCCGACCCCGCCACCGCCTGTTGCTGCTCCGCTGAGCTACGGTCCTCCAGTTGAAGTGCCGCCTGCCCCCACTCCAGTGCCTCTCACTTATGCCGAGGCTGTCGCGCGACCACCGCGACCGCCGGCTTATACGTACGTTCCTCAAGTGGTGCCTGCGCCTGCTGCTCCACGGACCCGCTTCACGCCCCCTACCTACAACCCTTGGCGCACGGCTGACAATCGACCGATATGCTACGCCTGCGGTCTTCCGGGCCACGTCGCGCGCCTCTGTCGACGTGCTCTGCATGCGCCTGTCCACCCTCTGCCAGACTACACCGATGTAGACCGCACCTTTCGCCCACCTTTCGGACCACCACCTCAGGAGATCTCTCTGACCGCGAGCTCGGTCGCCAGCCCTACGTTTCCCACCGCTCGCCTTCCCCTCGCCGCCGCTCACTGTCACCCATGAGGCGTCGCAACGTCCCCACCGATTCGGGAAACTAGCAGCCGCAGTTCCTGGGGCAAGAACTGCGCACTCATCGCCCTGCTTAAGTCCTCGCCTTCCTCCGCCGATTCTTCTTGATGTGTTTGTAGACGGTGTCAAGACACTTGTGCTTGTGGACACTGGGGCCACCATTTCTGTAATTCACGAAAACTTTTGCCGCTCGTTTCGCAAGGTTACCACCCAATCTTCTTGACTTTCACTCCGTACAGCCAGCGCCGAGCCCATTCCTCCTTCTGCCGCTTGCACAGCACGCGTCGTCATCGCCGTGTTTTATATGTTGTAGAATTTTTAGTCCTCCCTGCAAGCTCCCATGACGTCATCCTTGGATGGGATTTTCTATCCCTCCACATGCCCGTGCGTACATCGTCTTCTCTCCGCTCTGCGATGCGCCCTTCGACGAGCCCCCGATTCGCCGTGCTGCTAAGCTTGTTGTCGCTGAGGACACTAACATACCCCCCCTCCCCCCACAGTGCCATGCTCGTCCCTTTATGCGCCGCCTCTGTTTCTGACGCCACTGTTCTCTTCACGCCTTCGCCCGTATTTGCCTCTCGCCGACACATATCTCTTCCCTTCGCCGCCCTCGACATTCACCACGGTGCTGCCGCCATCCTCGTCTCTAACACCTCACTCTCCGCGCTCTCCCTGCTCCGTGGCAAGTGCCTCGGCCATATTGAAACCGCTGACACTACCTCTTCCTTGGACACTGATGTGACCTCCTCCAGTGCCGACGTCGCTGCCCGCACCCCATGTCGCGCTACTCTAGATCGCCCGCCGTCTTCGGACACTTTCGACCTCTCCATTGACCGCGCTCTCGACACGGCTCACCGGACGCAGCTCCTTGCCCTGCTCTTCGTTCGTTCATCGTTCGTTTGTTGAAACCAAAACATCATAAGAGAATAAGTTCAGTTTTGAATCATTTAGCGGTCGGAGGTTAATACCACGCTCTGGTCCCTGTATTTCACCGTCTTATAGATCATTATAGAGAAGAAAATACGCAAGTAAAGTTAGTTCTCCATGGTTCTCTCTTGCCCTGCTCAACCAGTTTCGCTCATCGTTTGACTACCAGTCCACTTCTTTGGGCCGTGCGACCACTGTCGAGCACCACATTGACACCGGCACCCATGCTCCTCTCCGCCAGCGCCCCTACTGTGTGTCGCCTCCTGAGCGTCGCGCCATAACTGAGCAAGTTGACGACATGCTACAACGCGGCATTATTCAACCATCCGCCAGTCCTTGGTCATCCACAGTGGTCCTGGTGAAAAATAAGGATGGCTCGATGCGATTTTGCGTGGACTATCGCCGGCTTAACAAAATTACGCGCAAAGACGTCTACCCGCTACCACATATTGATGACGCCCTTGTCTGCTTGCAAGGCGCCGAGTTCTCCTCCCTAGATATCCGTCCCGGCTATTGGCAAATCCCGATGGCTGAGTCCGACCATCCTAAAACGGCGTTCGTCACCCCCGACGGACTCTGAGTTCAACGTGATGCTATTTGGCCTGTGTAGCGCACCCGCAATCGTTGAACGACTGATGGACAGCATCTGGGCAACGGACAACAACATCTGGACAATGATGGACAACGGCCTCAAGTGGAACGTTTGTCCCTGCTATTTAGATGATGTCGTGTTTTCGCCCGATTATCCGACGCATCTCAAGCGGTTGCGCCACGTACTGAGCTGCCTCACCAGTGCTGGTGTTCAACTTAATCTCAAAAAATATCAATTTGGCGCCCGGCAGCTGACAGTACTCGGCCACCTCGTCTCCAATGACGGCGTCCTGCCAGATCCTGACAAACTCCGTGCTGTGGCTGACTTCCCTAAACCGACTTATACAAAACAGGTGCGCCGATTTTTTGGTTTCTGCTCCTATTTTTGGCGATTTGTCCCCAATTTCGCCTCTATCGTCGCGCCCTTTACGAAACCCCTTAATGGTCCCGCCTACCTGTCTACGTGGTACTCGGCCTGCGACGACACTTTTGCTGCGCTTCGTCGTTTTCTAACCTCACCACCTATCCTTCGACACTACGACCCCAGTGCCCCTACTGAAGTGCACACCGACGCAAGCGGAATCGGCCTCCGTGCTGTCCTTGCCCAGCGCAAGCCCGAATTTGCTGAATACGTCATTGCGTACGCCAGCCGTGCCCTCAGCAAGGCTGAGTCGAACTACTCCGTGACGGAAAAGGAGTGTTTCGCCGTAGTGTGGGCTCTAACAAAATTCCGCCCATACTTATATGGCCGCCCGTTCACCGTCGTCACTGACCACCACGCCTTGTGCTGGTTGGCCTCATTCAGATATCCCTCAGGGCGCCTTGGCCGCTGGGCCCTCCGTCTTCAGGAATTCGATATTACCGTAGTTTATCGGTCGGGCCGCAAGCATTCCGACGCAGACGCCTTGTCACGCCGCCACTGCCCTCTCCTGCGACCTTTTCGCCAATATCATATTCTGTACTCCCAGCGCTCACTACCATGGACATTCCCCTTCAACAACGCCAAGATCCATGAATTTCATCCTTGCTTGACGTACTTCGTGCACACTCTACGGCCTCCTTCCCTCTGGCCCTTCGTCGCCAAGCTTCCCATTTTGCCCTCCGCGACGATCTTCTGTACCGCCGTAACTATCGTCCAGACGGCCGAAAGTGGCTTCTTGTGATTCCCCGACATCTCCGATCTGATATTTGTGAACACCACCATGCCGAAACTCAGAGCGCTCACGCTGGCTCGCTGATAACGTACGAGTGACTACGCCAGAGATACTATTAGCGGGGCATGTACAACTTCGTTCGTCGCTACGTTCGCTCCTCCACTGCTTGTCAGCAGAAGGAAGTCGACACCTCGCCCTTCGACTGCCCCCTTACAACCAATACATGATTTGGGCCAGCATGAACTTTGGGACACAAACGAAGAGAGACACGTGGAACACGGAACACACTGCTGACTAACAACTTTAATGAAAAGGCGCGGAAATATATACAGTGGTAAAGGTGGAGAGAAGGATGGAGAGAAGGCAAAGCGCAAGGCGAAAGAAGGCCGCACCAAAAGCAAATGTAACAACAATCCTTAGAACAGATGACGAAACAGCCGTTACCGGGAAAGCGAAATCACTGAGCCACCCACAATCTTAGGCCGAGTTTCAAAGCTGTGCGCACGTGATGGGAACCAAAGCATGATCGAGAATCAGTTCTAAGAATAGTCACAGGATAAGATCTAGGCCACATCAAAGACAGTGAAACAGCAAAAGCCGCGTCATAAAAACAAAACACGAAACAACTGAAAGAATATATGAATGAAAAAACGGCAAGACATCACGCCAAAACAAAGCTAGAAGTTTAACATGAAGATGGACATGAGGCTGCGAAATCATGAAAAGCTCCTTCGCCTTCAGGTGAGACGAGAGTTGAATAAAAACCAAAAACTCCCAACACTAAGAGGGCTAAAACAGGGCTAAAAAACTAAAGTTGAATTAAAACCAAAATGCCAACAATAACACGATTAAAACAGGGCTAAAAACCTAAAACATGATGTGGGAGATTAAAAAAAACAAAAAGCACAAACACGGTGCCGAACAGGACGGGCTAATAATTTGGCCGGTTCATGGGACAGAGCAAACATCATGGAGGAACGTTTTTTCTTTGGTTGAAAGTGCAATTGACGGGGTGCTTACGCAGTCCTTCCCTTTCTTGTGGATGGCTACAGCTTCGATGATTTCCCTGGCCAGCCTATCTTTTTTTCTTCCAAGGATCGAGATGTTGTCGAGGTTGGCCGTGCATGGGTGCTTAGGCTGGCGGCAATGCCAGAAAAATGCCATTTTGCAGTATCTTTCTTGTTCGCTGGGCGCCCCTCTTTTCTTCTCTCTTCTTAAAGCCCCACCTTCTACTTTGACGCTCTTGATTGCGGAAATCACCTGCAGGGCAAGACTGCTATCGCGCCGCATAAAGAAGAAGCTGTGGACACAGGACGTCAGGCAGCTGTTCGGTCTCATCAACCCGTCTCTTGGCCATGGCAAAAGGGTCACGAAGATAGCAAGATTGGAAATGTGGCGGCAAGTACGCTTGCTGAATGATTTTCTGCGTGTCAAGTCCACATCCTTCAGCGCCTTTCAACACCTTTTAGCACTAGCCAAGCACTCAGTGGAGCTCCTATGAACTAGAAGGTACATCCCTGTCCTAAAGCAGGGTAGACCGAAGAACACACCTCCCAACCAAGGCAAGATCCCTGTAGTAACCCTCGGGGAAGTTCAACTCACTTCCAAGTCAAGACAGGTCTTGGAAAATGGCCCAAAATACGCAGTTCAGCCTCGGCAGGACAGAGTCGACAAGGTAGCAATTGTTCGGCGCATTGCGGGAAAAGCTCCGACGGAAGAAGCGCCACGGATCATCAGCGAAAGCCTGGACAGCATTTCTCGGGAAAAGGCCAACGTCATGCCTCAGGTGGGATTCCGTTCCACGGTACTAGAACTTCGCCGTAAGAACCTCAAGCTTTGTATCTTTGACAAAGATGGAGGTTTCGTCGTTTCTGACCTCCAGACATACCAAGTGAAGACCAACGAAGCCATGGAAAAAAAACTTTCGGCCTGCAAACCTCAAGAAGGTCAAAGAAGCAAAAAGGAAAGCCCTCTCCATTCTAGACAGGGAAGGCCTCAGCAGTTTATGCGCGAAAATCAAAGAAACAAAGAATGCAGAGCTTGCGGTTTTTATCACTGCAAAAACGCACAAAGACTGCGTTCCTTTTCGTGCCATAATTTCTGAGAGGGCCACATGGCAGATCAGGCTATCTGATTTCCTGGCAAAGCAGCTGAAACGTCTGCGGCTCGATGATCCTTACAGGATCCCAAACTCGCTCGCCTTACCGCCTTTCTTAAAGAAAAAAGCAGTCAGATATCGTACAGCTTTTCCATCGACATCCAAGAAATGTACTATGCCATTCCTCATCGGGAACTCATGTCGGTTTTGCGATCCACCATCGAAGAAGACGGTGCTGTTTCCTTTCAAAATTCAGCCGGCATTTCAACGGACACCTTCCTTGAACTGTTGACGGTGTACCTTGATTCGACAGTTGTAGCCCACAATCAAAAACACTGCGTACAGAAGAGCGGTATCTGCATTGGATCGAAGGTGGCACCATACCTTTCCGAACTTTACCTTGCATCTTGTGATAGGAAAATCGACAGCATCGTACGCGGCTATCCGGGGACCACAATCTTTCGGTACGTGGACGACTTTCTAATCTCTTGCTCAATAAGTGCTCATGAAGCCGCCGAGAGCAACTTTGTAGGACGAATGCTAACTTTATTTCAAGAAAGCATGCCCGAATTCACTTTCACCCATGAAATCCCCGAAGGGAACCAAATTAGGTTTTTGGATCTCCGGCTTCTGCTCGAAGAAGGACATGCGTGCTGGCGCTATGAGCCTCGCAGCAACAAAGGTTTCCTTCCCCATGAGTCAGCTCATTCTAAGACCGTCAAGAGGGCAAATGCGAAAGGGGCACTGAGGTCAGCGCTTGAAAAATCATGCCCGCACCAAATGGGCCCCAGCTTTTCGAAGCAGATCACTAGATTAAAGGCAGCTGGTTACCCCCAAGAAATGCTGATCACGGTAAGCGAGGCGCCGCTTCACCGGTTGCCTCGCAAGGAATCTGCAACCACGGGGGAAGAAACGTGGACCAGCAAGAACATCGTTGTTGCACCCTACGTCCACGGCTTTACTCACAACCTCAAAAAGATCGCCGCAAAACAAGCTGTCAAGGTGGTTTGCTCTGCACCCAACAAAGCATACAAGATGTGCCGCCAAGTTAACAACGAAGAGCGAAGGATGAGGTGCGCAGTAAACCACCAGACAAGATACGCAGATTGCGACGAAGGTGTAATTTATCATTTCCCTGTCGCATGCGGTAAATGTTATATTGGACAGGCAGGCAGGTGCGTCAATGAAAGAGCTAGAGAACACGCAAATTCATTAGGAGCAACTGCCACATCAGGTTTCCTGGCTCTTCATTGCCGCAAGCCTAAGCACCCATGCACGGCCAACCTCGACAACATCTCGATCCTTGGAAGAAAAAAAGATAGGCTGGCCAGGGAAATCATCGAAGCTGTAGCCATCCACAAGAAAGGGAAGGACTGCGTAAGCACCCCGTCAATTGCACTTTCAACCAAAGAAAAAACGTTCCTCCATGATGTTTGCCCTGTCCCATGAACCGGCCAAATTATTAGCCCGTCCTGTTCGGCACCGTGTTTGTGCTTTTTGTTTTTTTAATCTCCCACATCATGTTTTAGGTTTTTAGCCCTGTTTTAGTCGTGTTATTGTTGGCATTTTGGTTTTAATTCAACTTTAGTTTTTTAGCCCTGTTTTAGCCCTCTTAGTGTTGGGATTTTTTGGTTTTTATTCAACTCTCGTCTCACCTGAAGGCGAAGGAGCTTTTCATGATTTCGCAGCCTCATGTCCATCTTCATGTTAAACTTCTAGCTTTGTTTTGGCGTGATGTCTTGCCGTTTTTTCAGTCATATATTCTTTCAGTTGTTTCGTGTTTTGTTTTTATGACGCGGCTTTTGCTCTTTCACTGTCTTTGATGTGGCCTAGATCTTATCCTGTGACTACTCTTAGAACTTATTCTCGATCATGCTTTGGTTCCCATCACGTGCGCACAGTTTTGCAACGCGGCCTATGATTGTGGGGGGCTCAGTGATTTCGCTTTCCCGGTAACGGCTGTTTCGTCATCTGTTCTAAGGATTGTTGTTACATTTGCTTTTGGTGCGGCCTTCTTTCGCCATGCGCTTTGCCTTCTCTCCATCCTTCTCTCCACCTTTACCACTGTATATATTTCCGCGCCTTTTCATTAAAGTTATTAGTCAGCAGTGTGTTCCGTGTTCCACGTGTCTCTCTTCGTTTGTGTCCCAAAGTTCATGCTGGCCCAAATCATAGATTCATACCAACTGGCCCAGAAAAATGCCATTTTACAACCAATACCATGTCCGGCTCGCCCTTTCGATCGTGTGGGCATCGACCTATATGGGCCACTGCCCTTCACGACCACTGGGAATCGCTGGATCGTAGTCGCCGTGGACCACCTCACTCGGTATGCTGAGACCGCTGAACTACCTGCGGCTACTGCTGGCGACGTAGCCTTCTTCCTTCATCACTTTATCCTGCGGCACGGTGCACCTCGAGAACTTCTTAGTGACCGCGGCCGTGTTTTCTTGTATGAAGTTCTTCGCGAGCTTCTCGCTGCGTGCCACACAGTCCACCGCACCACTACTGCTTACCACCCTCATACCAACGGCCTCACCGAACGATTCAACCAGACTCTTGGGGACATGATGGCCATGTACATTCGCTTCGACAACTCTAATTGGGATCAGGTTCTTCCGTCCGTCACCTATGCATATAACACCGCCTCTCAAGCAATCACTGGCTTTCCCCTTTTCTTTCTTTTATTCGGGCGCGAACCTTCTTGTATGTTGGATACAGTCCTTCCCTACAACCCCGGAAGCTCGAAATATACTTCCCTTTCTGACATTACCCGCCATGCTGAGCAGTGCCGCCAGTTGGCTCGTTCCTTCACCGCCGAACGTTAAGGCCTCCGCAAACATGATTCCCATCAAGACACGCCCAGTATTCATTTCTCCACTGGCTCACTGCTCTGGCTCTCTGTTCCGGCCACGCCCAAATTTTCGGCCAAGCACATCGGCCCTTACCGCATCTTAGAGCGTACGTCACCTGTCAACTGCATTATCGAACTGTAGACTCCTTCTTCGGACCATCGCCGCCGTGGTCGCGACGTCGTTCATGTCAGCCGCTTGAAGCCTTATTACAGCCCCCTCGTCGTCTCCTCGCCTTGAGTCGCCAGGATGGCTCCCTTTTTCCGCCGGGGCAGTTGGAACGAAGATGACCCAGCATCGACGACAGTGACGACAAAGCGCTTGCGCCTTTGTTTACTGAGGTAAAGAAGAAGAAGAAGCCCGTCGGATGCTCGTGCTGGAACGCTGCCGCTTGTGTTCGTCTCTCGCCTAGCTGGCTCGTAGATTACCTGTGCTAAGGTATTCGTCGCCGGTGCTTCCAACGTGCCAATAAACCGCTCTTCAAAACGAATAAAAAATTTCTGACTAATAGCTCGCAGTTTGTTATAGTTAACAATTAAAATTCCAGTTCCCTGCCAGTAACATCAGACAGCCCTCAAGGTTCTGCACTCGGACTGTTTTTAGTCCCAATATGTAAAAAATACTTCCCGACCAATGTAACACTAGCAAGTTCGCTGAATCGTATCTGATTCGTATCTTATCGCGCAGTTACTAAGGTCTCCGACCAAGAATTGCTTCAAGGCACCCTAAACCACATTCAGGAACGGTGTGAAAATTGGTTCATTGCACTTAGCCCTCATAAATATAAGCGCTTGTTGTTCTACTGCCACCGTAACACTCTTTATTTCGCATACGTAATCGCTAATGTCCCTGTGTAGTCTGTTCTTTCATGCAAGTACTTGTCATCTTGTGTAATATCTTGTCCTCGAGTGGGCACGTTACCAACATCTGTTCGACTGCTGGCAAAAAGCTTCGATTTTTACGACGTCATCCCCGCTACGCCTCAAACGAGTGAAATTATTGCCATATAAATTTCTTGTCACATCTAATATAGAATATAGATCACTATCATTAATTAATTAATTCACATTGATCAGTCCAAATTCGAGCAGCCAGATACTTCCTTCATATTCGAACGTCACCAGTGTGTTAACGCGGAATGCGGTTTGTTCCACCTTCGAATTCGTCAACGCATGGCCAGCCATTGCTTATTTGATATTTTTCTAGTTTACTGGGTTACACCGTATACATTTCCCTTCCAGCCGCCGTGTCTCACCGCAGTCGTCATCATTTTCAAGTTTCCAGACCATGCGCACACACTGTCACCTTTGCCGCTTGATTTTTTACTCTTGCTGCTGACTGGAACGATCTACATATATCGACATCGCTACTATCACATGCTCATCTGTAGTTTGTGATGCTGTTACCAGTGATTATTGTTGTGTAAGCGCTTGATAACCATTATGCTTGTGCCTATCTCTGATGTAATATTGCTCAGAAAATCTTTAAGGTGGTAGAATGAAAAATGAAAACTCAGAATTAAAATACGAGGTGAGGCACAGGACCAAGCGCACGCTCGAGGGCAAGGATGGGGTAGCTTAGGAACATTGTATCGCTGTTGAGTTCTCCTGAGGTTCTTATCGAATAAATAGGATGTAATGTCGAAAGAAACTGAGGTTTTTAGAAAGACCTCTATTTAAAACCCCCGAAGCGTTTTATGTGGTTTTGCAATAGAAATTGAGCTCATGGAAACTCGTTAAATATCTTTATGTAATTTAAGTACCAAAATTAATTTTAATATAAATTCCTGAAAGCGGTTGATGAGGTTTCAAAACGTTATTTCTGTCGCATTAAAATTTTAGTTGTCAGTCAGCCTTTTTTCGGGTCTTTCCTTTCTCCTGTGTTGCGTATTTTGGCTGCTTTTAAAATTAAATTCCCCAACCATTTGGGGCGCAGCTTCCCTGCAGAAATTCAGTGTGCAAAACTGCACAATGTTCTTTCATTAAATAAAATTTTTCAAAATTTGTTATGTTTCACTATAGAAAGTAAGTCCGTACAAACTCCTTAAACTTGTTGAAGCAGTTTCCGAACAGATGTTAATTCCATACAAATTCCTCACATATTTTTGATGAGGCGTTACTACAGAAATTCAGTCGGCACAAACTCCTCAAAGATGTTGATGCAATTTCGCGGAAGGAATCTATTTCATACAAAGTCCTCAAATATTTGTGATGACGTTTCACTCTAGACATTCATTCCGCACAAGCTATCCAAATATGTTTACGCTGTTTCAGAACATAAGGGCATTCAATTCAAATTCCTCAAATAACGTAACAGAGAAAAACCACACACCTGGGAGGAATTATTCAGCATCATTGAATAAGAAATGAAAATTCTTGTGGGAAGAGAGCTACCGACGGGACGCTGATGCTCATATCATTTGTTTAATTGACATTGTAGGCCTCTGAGCTGAGCCTCGAGGTCTCACCTGTATACCTGGGGGTGGCTGCGGTTCGATTCAAAACCACTTAACAATTTTAGCATTCAGCACAGTGTATGAGCCAGATGGCCTCGGTGTGACCTGTACTTTATATGATTTTTGTGCTCACTTCCTCGATCGCTGATGGAGCGCCCGGTCTTACCGATATAAAAGTGGGCGTATGATGCTGGAATATGAGATACTACACCAATGCTGCAGTGACCAAACTTTCATTGCTTTTACTGAAAGCTTTTTTTTCCTTGTTTACTTCTTTTCAAAGTCCACCTAGCTTTATGGACTTGGGTAGCCTTGAAAACATCTTCATAGGGTATCCTACAGCGCTTAGCTTTTTCACCTGTGCGGGGACAGTGGTTTTCGTTTTATGCACACATGACGTTTGCAACGCGACTTTTATGCACGATTTTGTGATCCTGCGCTTGACAACACTGAAGTGGGACGACTCAAAAAGCAGTAGGCTTCTCCATGACCACAGCGAGTACACTCAATACGCATGGTCATTAGAAATTACGACTTCTAGATCTGAGTCTATCTTTAGTGGAAAGCTCCGCATTCAATTGTAAATAAAGACCAGTACAGTACACGTCAAAACAAAGGAAATTAAAACAGAACACCATGGAGAATGAACACCTTAATTCAGTAGATTAAGTCAAAAGATGTCTACCTTTCAGCGCATCGAATGCGTGCTGATGCCAGCCATTGGATTTATCTTTCCATGAATGCCAGAATATTGCAAGAAAATCTTCTTGCACACTGCAAAAGCTGTGCGTGCTGACCGATCACTGATGAAGTCGCCAATGTCTATCAAGCAGCAGAAAGAGCAGAAAAGGAAATGAAGGCCTTTTTCTTTTGCCTGGAGAGTTTCTTATATACCAGGTGTTTCAGGGAAGGTGATCACTTGTATTTAAATATAGGGTTTTTGAGATAAGCAGAAGCTTTTTTCGGTATAGTAATGCCGGCGTTGGCGGACGTCAAAAAACAGGCGAATCATCTTAGCTAGGTAAGTGATGAACTAATTTCTAATTACCTTTTTAACTATTACCAATATGCACCTGATTGGAATTAGAGATTTGTAGCCGCTCGTTATTAATAGCCATATCAGCTTTTAGAATTTCGAAGATGGCATTACTCTCACCGCTGTGGCATGAGAAAATTTGGCTACATCGTGCTAAAATACACGCACTTTCGAAAAGTATGCAGGCAAAGCAACCCCTCCACTGGTCGTAATTAGTCGAAATAGCCAAACTTTGTCTTGCCGCAGCGGCGAGAGTAATGGCGTTTTCGGAATTCTAAAAACTGATATGTCTGATTACTAACAGCCGGCTAGAAATCTCTAATTGCAATCAGGTGCCTATTGGCAATAGTTAAAAAGTTTACTATTAGAATTAAGTTAATCGCTTAGCTAGCTTAGATGATTTGCCTATTTTTTAACGTCCGCCAACACTCATATTACTGTGCCGCGAATTTCTTCTCGTTGCCTCAAAAATGCTATTCTTAAACACGAGTGATCACGTTCCCTGAAGCACCCGGTATAAATGATCAGCGAGGAAACAGTTCCCAGTGTACTGGGAAGGGAAAGAGCAGTCTAGGCTTTAACGCGCAATCGCTATTGCTGTAACGAATATTACATCGAATTGAATGAGCAGCAACATTTTTGTGGAAATCTGACAAACCGCACCTTTAGTTACACATCACCATGTTTAAATAAAGGTTTAGTCATGGATTGATCTCCGGCAACGTGACTAACCGTGTAGGTCGTGAAAAGATGTTGCAGGACAGAAATCGGGTAGAAACTTAACTAGTTTTCTTATTGAGAGGGCGAATATTTGTCTGAGCTGGTGTTTACATGAACACATGTTAGCCGCTAATTCCTCGTGTCCTGATGAGGCTGAAAGATTCTTCGTTCCTGTATGAGTGGGTACGAGTATGAGTATGTGATGTCATTAGCTATAGTCCATGCTTGAGTGAGCCCGGCTCACTTCTTAGTATAAAATGTAGGAAGTGTGCATAAAGCTGAAGGAAAATGAATGACTATTTACCAGCTAGTATTGCATGCTGATATGAACTTGCGAACTTAAAATTAAAAAAAATTGTTTGCATGAAATTCTCGACAAGCTTAACAAATTCATCCTGTGCAGAACAGTGCGCGATTAATTGTTCCAGGCTGTTCTGTTCCCTTGCTGCAACTCAAAGGAATGAGTATTTAAAACAGATTCGTATAAAAATTCCTACAACCGGCTGTATTGCTGTGGTTGGTGTGAGAGAGTAAGAGTGAGTTTTGTTTATTTTACCGAAATAACACTGGGGAAAATAAAGCACCTGTAGTCAGCGCTATAGTTCCGATGCGTTCGCTATAGAAAGAGACTCAGTTTTTCCTCAAAGCTGCATGGAACGCTTCCAGCAAAAGTCAGGAGATATTGCTTTCAGTCGTTGCAAATGTGATCAGGTGTGTTAATTTTCTTATAAAGCAAAAAAAATATATATAGCTATGGCGTTAACAACTGCAGCAAGTTTTATTTCGTAATCTTTTTTTTCAACCTTCATTATGCTATGAAAACAGAAGAAGATTTTTTGCGAAAGCAATTACGTTGTATTGCATTGCTACAAAGAACGAGGCAAGTCGTTTGGCGTGTACGGGAAACCTGTGGCGGGGCGACTTCGGAAGCTGGTTAAATCATACAGAATACATTAAAAATGTATATCAAGATTGAATATTTTATTTTGGAAGCCAAAATTCACTCTTGTTATCAATAAATCAAGCTCAAGCATACTCTATTTCACCCGTAACCTGGAAAGATGAAAGGAAAATAAATTAATGCGTTAAGAATGCAGCATGCTTCAAAAGTCATGCAGTTTGTAAAATTTCTGAAACTTTTTCGTGCGAAGAGATAGGCGGTCAACTGGCTATGGATATTGCCTGAGACTGCATTGCAAAGCCTACAATAAATGTAGGAGTGAAATCGCTGCCACTAAAATGATAACGATACAGCGTCGCTTCCAATTATATTCTTCTCGCGGGTGCACTACGGCGATGTCTGTTCTAGCGTATCACGGAACAAATCGAGGCGAGCACTGTTCTAATTATACAGCAGTAGCAATCGATAATATTTTAGCAAGATATTTCTGCGAAGCTGCGCTTACGTGAACCGTAAGAAAAAAATCTCCCCCCCCCCAGGTCAAAATTCACTGCTACTGTTAAACCACATCTGCGCAATCTGCTGCAAGATAAACGAGAATGAATAGCTCTTGATAACTTGCTAAAAAAACAAACAAACTTGGAGGACACTAAAGCAGCATTAAGGGTAGAATGTGATATCATTAGAGATCTCTCTCTCGCAAGCACTCCTTTACTCTGACTTAGGTTACGCCTATACTGTCGCATTGAACGGATGTTGCTCAGTGGTTCAGAGGTAGAGCGAACGCTTCGTGACCTAAAGACAGCGGTTCGATTCGCGCTTGGCCGCCTTTTTTCTTTCGAGGAAAAAGCACCTTTTTTCGGCGGTACTTCCGAATGGTGGTTGGATGAAGTCACGACACTCTCGACCAATCAGAGTTGCCATGACGTCACTACTACATCGCGATTTTCTTGACCTGTTGACTTTTTCGTGACATGGACGGACGAGGTCCGCTTTTTTAGAGAACGGATCTTTTAATGCTATCGCTCTGCTGTAGCTGCTGCAAGCCTTTGGTACATTGTTTCGTTTTTTTATGCTAGCCTTTTTTATATCTCACGTCTTACTTGCGGCGCACGTATCGCTGCAGTTTTTTCCCCACCCCTGCAGCTATTCGCCACGGGTAGCTGCTGCTCCATTTCCCCACTCCCCACCGCCTCCCTCCATCCGGGTCGCGTGGAAGGTGCGCCGCCGTGCGACCTTTGCCTGCGAATGTGGCTTTGCGCGCACATCAGCCTGCGCAGATGGATGCGGCGAACCAGGCAGGTTAGAATTTGTTCCGTTGCAGCGACGAGCAGGACTTTGAATCTACAAAACTCTCATTACAAGTAGGCGCCTAACAGTAATAGTTAATATGTATATCAGCTAGCGATCTTGCAAAAAGTTAACAAAAGGCCCCTGTTTTCGAACGTCTGCCACCAATGACATTACCATGCCACAAAAGCTATGTTTAGACGTAAAAAAACCTACTTTTTAAATTACTGGCTGAATTTCCTTAAGTACCTTGTATAACAGTAAAGGATGTTGCTGGGCTAGTTGGTTTAGCATCTTAAAGTGTGGAAAACCCTGGCACGAGAAAATTCACACACACAATAAAGACGAAGAGACGGCGGACAGACGCCTACTTCCTGCTGATTATTGCACGAGAAAGGCGAAAGTGAAAGTGGGCGAAGCTTGAGGCAGTAAATGTATGTGCTTTTCTCATGCAATAGACAGCTGGAAGTTGGCGCCTGTCCGTCGTCTCCTCCTCTTTATTGCGGGTGTGAATGTTTTGCGCCAGCGGTTTCCGAGTTTCAAGGCCTTGTGTAATTACGCCTTACGTAAATTCCTGACGAAGAAAAGAGGACAGCAGGAAAGGACGCGTTTTATAACAAGGAGCAGACAGGACGATGCCGAAAAGGCTTGCACGAGATAGGGTGTCAGCGTTGTGTTTTCTGCGGCCACAAACTGTCATCCCTGTGCGCCGATAACTCTGCAAATAGGAGCACAAAAAAATGCAATCTCAAGCACCAGAGCATGTTTACCACATGTACAACCATTGTTGTATACTATCCCCTCGTCCTGAGGAAAGGCCTGCATCGCCCCGACTGGATAGTGCATCAACGACAGCTCAAGACAGAGCCGCACATCGCTGCAACCGTATAACGACTTATGTGCCTAAACATTACGACCTTGTTAAACACTGTACCCCCGTTTCGAATACTGTCAGGATCATCGGCCGCGCAAAAACACACGACGAGAAATCAGAGCAACATTTAATATCAAGAAGTTAGGCACTAAACCGGACAGGTTTGTTGCGAGAGAATACACTTTCATGAACGGCACATAGATTGACAGGAGCAAGATGTCAGCACCTGCAGTATAATATGTTTTTGTTGATTTTTTATCGGCGTTGTTTTTGCTTACGCGCTAGTGCGCCCAACTCTTTCATGACAATTTTCACCCATTAATATTCAGTTATGTTTCCAGCTTCATCCTGTCTACTCTTTTGTATTGTGAACGCGTCTTCTCTTTTTTTCAGCTAAAAGTTAGTGACTCTTGCTTCGTATTTTTTATGGAATAAAGCAATAAAGACGCCTGAAACCTGAGGTATAATATGCCGCTTGGTGCCGGACGACGGGCGAAAAGCTGTTTTCACTGAAAGTGATACAGTAAAGAATGGGCGAGAGCCATCGGGAAGCCGTTGCACGACGAGCCTCCAGCATTCGGCCATCGGTCATGAAATAGGCTTTCTCTTGCCCACTTCTTTGGCGATTATGTAAAATTCTACACAAAAGATGAACGCATAAATTTGTATAATATCATTGTCCACGAAATGCACGGCATATTTAACAGGCCACAGAACATCATGTCAACCGTGGTTTTTAAACGAACGTTTTGATGACGCTAACCGCATGAAATTTAGGCCGCTTATAAGTTCTGATCACCACTGGGATGCTCACCGCTTTGTATTCGAATATCTTATCAAAGTTAGAAATTGACAGCCGTACAATAAAAGTTGGCGCTGTTTGGTGAAATTGCGAAGGGTTGCTTCCGCCGTCTTGATAGGTGACGCTGATGCCGTTGAGATAGGCCTTTATGAGAATCGTCATACGCCGTTCTGGTGGGGCGGTGTGCTTCATAACCGTCACTGCGCCCCGCATAACGGTGACTCTGGGGAAGAAAATGCAAAAAAGGAGAGGATAATTGTTACATGTTTGCACAATAAGGGGCTCCACAGTTGTGATCAACAAGTAGCGCCGGTGGTAAGCGGAAAGCAGAAGACGCTGCGAACTTAGAGGTTGGAATGGCGATGAAAACATTTTAATTTGGTCTTTAATTGGTGGTTGGCTCCCCAATTCCGGGAGTCCACTGGATAGTGCAGCCGCTCTTGCCCTTTCGGTCCGCTCCCTCTCAAGATCTGAGCTGGGCAGCAATTCCTCTCACCGCTCAGTTGCCGGTTGTTTTATCGTTTCAACTTCTGTGTTGTAATGGCCTGCCCAAACCATGTGGTATAAGACCACATCGGCGCCATGGTGCGTGCATTGTGACTTATAGCTTTCTGGCTAGATTACGAGAAGTTAAAACTTCTCGGAGGACCGCATGTCTCCGGTGCGAGGTAGGCCCGCCATAATGCAAGGAAATTAGCGACCCACCCACTTTTTGCCAGCGAGGCGAATTGGAATTTCTCTGTAGCGAGGACATTGAATATACTGCTGTTCAGACTTGCCCGTTTTACTTCCATCACTCGAAGGAAGCGCGAAAAGGGACGAGCCCGCAGGTAAGACGATGGCAGAAGATTGCATTTAGAACGTTTGTTGTCTTTTTTCAGTCAACTTATTACGAAAATTAATAAAACTTGTGGTAATAGGTTGCTTTTACTTTCCTTTGGCAGTGGCTGAGGCAGCGGTAGCTTGCACTCAAGCACTGATATTTCATCGTCTTGCACACTACTTGCACACCTTCATTGCTGTACCTTTCAGCAGTCCTTCGTTGCTGCACCTTTGAGCAACTCTTCGTTGCTGAACATTCGTCGACTGCTGCTGCCTCTCCTATTAAGAAGTGATCATCTCCTCTCTGACGTCCCTGTATGCGTAACTTGCCTACTGCATTCTACCGCCAGGGGCAACGTGGCTTAAAAGAACAAGCAAGCACCAGCCCTGTTCACTTTCTAGGCGGCTGCGGCAACTGTAGCTTGCACGCAAGCACTGGCATTTGATCGTCTTTCAGGTTGTGTGTGTGTGTGTGTGTGTGTGTGTGTGTGTGTGTGTGTGTGTGTGTGTGTGTGTGTGTGTGTGTGTGTGTGTGTGTGTGTGTGTGTGTGTGTGTGTGTGTGTGTGTGTGTGTGTGTGTGTGTGTGTGTGTGTGTGTGTGTGTGTGTGTGTGTGTGTGTGTGTGTGTGTGTGTGTGTGTGTGTGTGTGTGTGTGTGTGTGTGTGTGTGTGTGTGTGTGTGTGTGTGTGTGTGTGTGTGTGTGTGCGTGCGTGCGTGCGCGTGTGCGTGCGTGTGCGTGTGCGTGTGCGTGTGCGTGTGTGTGTGTGTGTGTGTGTGTGTGTGGGGGGGGGGGCAGAGGAGGCCTGCGCTTGCACTTCGCCCCCGTGACCAATGATCTTTTGGCTCTCAATGTTCGATTTCCGCTCTTTGGAAGTGGCGCCTCTAAATGGTCAGATTGCAAAGATATACCACGGCACTTTATTTTTCGCAGGCGTTTCGAATCTGAAAGGATTTCGTGACTTTCATTTGAACTTTTCTCAGCAGCGCAGCCACCTTTCCGCGGATTGCTCCCGAAGAATAATCTATGCGTTTTTCCTAGTTCATTCCAGTTTAGTGTCCCTTTAAAACTCTCAACTAGCACCATGAGTGTACTTCTTTTCCCTGGCCGTGTCAGAGTGGCGCTGCTCCTTTCCGTGTTCGCACATGAGTACGGACTGGTCACAGGCTGCCCCAAATAATTATTTGGCCGTTTTCAATCCAGACCACGTCACCGCAGGACTGGGACAGCGAGGAGCCATGATTACTTGTGTTGTTAGTTTTCTGAGTGGCCATTGAGTGGCTAAGGCGCGTTAGTTTTCTTCTGGCGTCACATATTAAGTCAGTATAGTACCACATCAGGAAAGTGACGCGAAAAAAAAAGCGGATGGCAAGTTGAGCGCATTGAGAAGGTCTGCGCGCTCTAGGTCACAAAATGCGGCGCGCTTATTCAATTATGTTGTGCTAGAATTTGCATAGGGCTTTCGTTTTCTCAACAAGCTATGTGGCCCAGGGGTCCGCACTCAGCATTATCATTTACTGCATGCCTGATTGACTCAGTGCTCTTCAGTCATGCTGCTAGAAATCGCAAACTACATCAGTGTTCACGGACAAGGACCTCTATTGATCCGCGCTAAATATCAAAAACGTAGTTTTATTGATCCGCGTAAAAAGGCCGAAGGAAAGCACTGGAGTCAAAAGGGTGTCTTAAAGAATATCGAACAAAAAACTCAGAAGCTTTAGAAAGGGCGTACGAGTTTTGCGACATGGCACAGGCGCGCATTTTGGCACCGATTCACCAAATAAATATCTGCCAAGCAGCGGCACGCACTTCCAGACGAGCGCTGTGGCACAGGCGTGCTATTTGGGCCGAACCGCATACTACTTGATACTCTCGCAGGCACTTTGATCCGCCGCGCTTTTGAAAAACATCTCGAAAAAGTCCCGCAGCTTCCGGAGGAGCATGACACGCCTGTATCGGCAGTTGTACTTCGCCTTCGGGCAGGGATCATTGTGCAGGTCCGCATCGACGTCGTACGCGGCGATGCCGAAATCGACGTCGACGAATTTCGCCTTGGCGGCGCAGAGCTGCGGGAACCAAACAAAAAATACAACATGATCAGCTGTGCACACACTACACTCACTGCGCATTTTTTAATGAAGTTATTTTGCTAAGTCAGTCCGCTGCATGGCCCAAGGAAAGCGGCGATTTTCACGACCTCAAGGGGGACCTTAATTGATTAAATAAGCCGCTGTTACAGAGGACTGCTTCCAGGGTCAGCCTAGAGAAAATTTCTCTTGTTTCATTATGTCACAATAAACTCGCGCTTGCTTTTAGATCATGGCAAACCTCATGTAAACCAAACAATTGTTTTTCTCCAGAGTAGGAAAGAATGAACGACATGCAAGAACTGATTCAGAATATTTTTTGCTTCACTGGCGCCTAAGCAGTTGCTAATACTGTGGCCAAAAATGTTTCTTGTATTATTCGATATGAATCAGGAACAGCGTAAAGGACTCCAATACGTTAGATACGACGTAGAACAAATTCGGGCTTCTCTCGAGTCTGAAATCAAAATATAACACGAGGACAAAAGGAAGAGCTTAGATTTTTTTGGCAACAAATTTGAGGAAATGACAGCTGAACTGCCGGCCATTCGGGAAGAAAATGAGATTCGTGCTCATAATTCCTGACTCGCATCCGAATACGAAATACACAAGACACGAGTGGTAGAAAGAAAGCAGAGGATTTTGCGACTACAGCAATACTACATAAACAAGAACCATGAAATTAAAGGCATCCCGGTGTCTGTATCAGAAAAAGTTGCAAAAATCCTAGGTAAGTTTAGAATGGCAATAAATCAGAATCTGCCACAGAGTGCAAATAAAGCAATGGGAACGAGTCTAACATTAATCTCCACTTCGTCATCCGTTCACGATGAAGTAAAGCAAGGAAAGTACACCTTTCTACCGCTGACACTGGTTTGTAGACTCGTCACAAGCTTTCGTAAACGAACATCTGTGTACAAAACAGGAAAAAAATTGCTAGTAATGACTGCTACAATGAAAAAAGGAAAGGACAAAGAGAAATATTGTTGCAAGAGACTGAATCCTCATGCACTGTCTTATGGGACAATTCACGATGTGTGACGCAGCATAACAGATTTACGTCAGCGCGCCCTTCTAAAGCAAATGGTTCGGGAGAGTTATACTCACCGTGAAGCTGCCGCGACTGTTCGGAAAAAGGGTTCTCGCCGCAAGAAGAACTCAAGATAGTCAATTGAAAAAAGCAACCACACCGACGCGCCCACGGCACCTCCTTCTCAACCTTCTCCCGTGCCGCCACGTCCAAGTTTGTCCACTCAGCGAAATATCGCCAAGGATAATCAGACCTCTTCGTGTCTGATTATCCTTCGTGATGCCTGGCCAGCGCTTCCGCCGCAGCGGCCTGCTGAGCCTCCTCAGAGCAAGCTCCCATCGCCGAGCTCAGCTGGCGTTAGAGAACGGCTCCAAGAGCAAGATCGCCAAGCCCTCGTGATCCTTCGGACGGTGCTAAACTCCATTCGCCCTCTGATACAGGCCCTGCAGTCGTCAACCGCCCGAAGCGTCTTACTGGTGCTGGACTCTCTGGTTCCAGCACTACAAGATCTTTAAAACAGAATGGCTGGCCAGCTTTCCACGTTTCGTGCGGAAGTCAAGGGCGCTGCGGTCTTCCAGTGGAACGCAAGAGCCTAAAGTCACGAATCGCAAGTTTTCGGCAATATGTTTTCGACAAGCACTTCCCGATATTAGTCATCTGCGAACCTAACTTATCCCAAGCAATCAGGCTTTCCAGGTACGAGCCCTTCTTTGCTCCGACATGCGGGGAGCGCAGCAAAATTCTGGTCAACATCCCCACCGGCATTAACGTACGTTTGCTGCCCAGTTCAACCCCACAATGAGAATCAGTACTTGTGTTTCATAGTCAAAAAAGGCTCCAAAGAGTTCACACTTATTACGGCGTATGTCTCCCCCTCCTCTCAATTGGACTTCGAGAGGTTGAAAACCATTATGAAGGCGACCCGGGCTCCTTAGATTAATAGCGGAGATTTCAACGCCCACCGCCTACTGTGGGGAAGTCCTATAGTCAACGCCAGAGGGAGGAATCTGGCCTTTTTGCTTCAGAAAATGAACTTTTCGTAATGAATGACGGCAGCCCGACATACCTGCGAGGCAGATCATCAGCCGTTGCCTAGACTTGACGCTTGTTTCGCGGTCTCTGCGCCGGCGTGTATGTGGCTTTGTGATGTGGAGACCCACGGGAGTGACCACATACCCACCTACCTCAAGATTCCAGGGCTTGGGCCGTCCGCCCAAGCTAAACACGAGCACATCGATTTGACGGCATTTAAAACTCGAATGTAAGAGGCGTGTAAAGAAGCCCTCACTTCTAGTCTGGCGGACATTATAGCAACAGCAATGAAGGCTGCTAGAGGCTTCCTCACATCATCTGAAATGTGCACCGAATTTGGTAGCGAATTAGACCACCTACGTGCTATTCGTCGGCTTGCAGAAAGACGTTAAAGACGGACCAAATGCGTAAGGGACCTCAGAGAGGCGCGTCGTGTCCAGAGGAAAATCAAGCGACGAATGGACACGCTGGCGGAACAACGGTGGCAGTCCTGTCAATCTCTGGATCCTCGAAAGCCCATGTCCCTCACTTGGCCGAGAGTGCGGGGGCTTCTAACGCTCCCACAGCAAAGACAGCCTTTCTATGCGTTGGCTCTACTTTAAAACCGTCACGAGATTGAAGTTTCAACTGACTTCTGCAGGACAGTCGCGGGTGCAGTGACTACCTCGGGTTCCCAGCGTGCTCTTCCTGCATCACGGGATTCAGCGATGAATGTTGTCTTTACTCGTGAGCAGCTTGATGCTGCCCTTGCAGAAAGTGCGCGTTCGTCTGCACCAGGTCCAGACGGCATTACATATGCTGCGCTGTGCCACCTTGGCCACGAAGCGCGTAGAGAGATACTCAGCCTTTACAACCACTCGTGGCAAGACGGAGTTGTCCCTCCCAGTGGAAACCCAGTCGCATGATACCATTACTAAAAGCAGGGAAATCCCCGCTCGACCTGTCATCATACAGGTCAATAGTTTTGGCCAGTTGTGTGGGAAAAGTCATGGAAAGAATGCTTCTGGCGCGTCTTGAGTGGTACCTTGAGCACAATATCGTGTATCCTAATGCTATGGCGGGTTTCCGACTGGGTCGCTCCTCTATAAATCACGTCATTGATCTTGTGTCCACAGTACAGCAACAAAAACGCCAGAAGCGCATGTGCGCGGCAGTTTTTCTTGATATCAAAGGTGCTTACTATAACGTGACACATGAGGTCATCATTTATGCGCTAGAGGCTGTTGGAATCGGTGGACTGATGTATAGGTGGATCCAAGCTATCTGACCAAAAGGACATTTTTTATTATCTGTGAAGATTGCTCCACACCCGTGCATTACACCTACCGGGCGTGCCCCAGGGCGGAGTGCTCAGTCCTACTTCGTTTAACACTTATAAGACTGCCAAGGTACCTACCTAATACCGACCATATCTTTATGTATGCCGACGACATCTGCATCTGGGCCTGCTCTGTGACGCGTCTCCAGGTGCGAGCAAGACTTCAGAGGGCAGCAACAATAACTTCCTCCTATCTCCGAAAGCAAGGTCTGAGAGTGTCGGCCCAGAAGTGCGCTATAGTAGCATTTACGCGCAAAAGTATGACTCGTTATCCACTAACTATTGACGGCCATGTCACTACCTATCGTGCATCTCATCGTTTTTTAGGAATTGTTATATATCTGAATTTATCGTGGAGCAGGCATTGCAGCTTCGTAAAGAAAAAGCTAATCTCCATCACACACCTGCTCAGATTACTTGGCGAAAAATTATGGGGTTTGTCGATTCCAGCAATGATGCAACTGTTTAGAGCACTCTTTCTGGGATTTTTGCGGCATATTCACTAGTGCTTTCAAGCACATGCAAGACGAATTTGGGTGCCCTCCAAACTATACAAGGTCAGGCACTTCGCACATGCCTGGGTCTCCCTCGCAGCGCATCAACAGTTGATACCATTGCAATCGCCCAGGACTACCCACTATCGACGTATATAACCCGTGACACCTTGCGGATCTATATACGGCATATAACAAGGATTCGCCAGCACCACCTTGTGTCAGTAGCGAATAAAAGACCACACGCAGCGTTTTCAAAGGTTATAGCGGCCCACCGGTCCTCCATCCCATCACAGTTCACCCCTGAAGCACGGCCTTCCTCTGCGCTGTGGTGTCTGCGGGAGCCATGCGCGCGCTTACAATTCCGGGCATAACGAAAAAATCGAACTTATCGACATCGGCCAAGTTAATTTTTGCTTGATGTTGAGTGATTGATCGATCGATGTTGGTGACCGACAGATCGATGGTGTTGATCTTGAAGTCTTCTGATGGTTCGGTGATCCGGCGACACGTTGCGGAACAGACTGGACAACTTCTTCGGGACACCAGCTCTTTATTGTGCGGGCGCTCACAGGCGACCTGCCCTCCGATCTCCAATCCTCCGTTCGCGCCAAAAACTCGCCCTTAAATCTCTTCGCCCAGCATTCTGGGGACCCTTTTTGTAACCAATAGGAAATGCGCTTCTCAGAGCCAATCAGGAGAATTTCGTTCCAACTGAAGGAGCCAATAACACGCCGGTGCTCACGTTGTTGTTGTCGCGCGGGCACCGCGCGAATTCCACGAAGACGTTGCGCATTTCCGCTTGGTTACAGCACAGAGACACAAAATCACTAAAAACGCCAGCGGAAGCTCAGGGAAACCGAATACCCAGTCCGAAACACGCACACTGCCCTGGTCGCGCTCCCCACTTCTGCTGCCTGCTCCGAGGCGTCCGGCCCGTCCCGCGGCCGGTCCGCCGTTGAAAGCAATAAATTTACACGCGACCCCCTCTCGAAACGCCAGGGGTCCGCGCGTCGGCCGCGTCTTGCGGCCCGAGTGCGACTTTACCAGGACAGGCCTCCTCACTGCCGGTTAACCGTCGTTGCCGCCATCTGCCGCGTTTGTCTCAAAACAAACCCATTTCGGCGGCGCCTGGATGGCGGCTTCTCGAGGAGCTCTGAAAAACATCCAACACACACAAAACCAAGGGGGCCAAGCCGCCGGCTTCGGGGTGCGCGCGCGATCGGTCCCTGAGCAACAGCTCGACAACTTAACTCCTCCTTACCGAGAATGTTGTGCGTACACTCGCTGTACGCAAAACACTACGCATGTTACAACAATGAAAAAAAAATGCGAAGGGATTTACAAAACAAGACATGCGCAAAAGCACACCGAAAATACACGCAGCTACCACATCTAACAAGAAAAACTCGGGTCTTAACGACAGACTCGACTCTTCGTGCACGGTCACACCCTTCACGAGGACAATGCTAATGACAATGCTAATGACAATGCTAATGACAGTGCTAATGACAAATACTCTCAAACTTGTAACTAAGACAGCACATCGTTCTCGGGGCACCCAAACATCTGTAATATGCAAACAAAGACAATTCCGAGCAGTTTATACCACACTGTCCGTAATCACTGAAGCACGCAAGGTAAAATCGGCATAACTGCCGCACAGGAACATTCGGTCATGTCCATGTCTGTAGTCCCTGAACACTGTGAGTCCTTCCAACTCTCGATCCCCCACACCCACCTACTGCATCCGCGCTTACTCGAGCCTTTTGTTTCATCTCGAAACCTGCTACCGAGGCTAGTTGCGTTGCATATCTAGCGCATGGCTCCGTGTTGCGACATTGCGAGGCGGTTAGGGGTGGAGTGGGCATGGCCAACGCAGCCTACGATTCAGCGGCGTCCTCCCGGGTCGAACACTTGCACTTGCCGTCTACGACCGAATATCGGTGCGGCACAGGCGGTCCGCGCAGTGACCTTCCGTTTGCGCTGCTGTCTATCCAGCTTACGACGCTCGTTGGCGGTCAGCGCACTCAGGCCACTTGCCATCACGATGGACAGACCCATGTTTTCTGAGGGCGTCTTCGTGCTTTGCGTGCTCAGCGGTGGTAGCGTGTTTACGCCAGACGCCAGCCCCTCGAGCTGCATAGGCAAATCCACTCCAGGATCTTGCCGTGATTTGAGATGTTCCGCAAATTTCCACCGTGTTTTCGTGCTCTGCTCACGAGAAATGACGCAGACACTGTCCCTCCCAGCTGATCTGCTTTCGTATGGCAATCTCTCCGCCGTAGCACTGCCCGTGCCTCTGTCCGCTGTCTCAGAGCCGCCTCTAGTCAGCTGCGACCCCTGCGCCTCAAGCGGCGCCGCTACCGCTGAGCTCGATGTTTCATCCGCGTCATTGGTGAAACACCCAAGACGCACTGCTTCCACGTCGATGCGCAAAGAAAGTTCACACTGGACACCTGTGCCTGGCGAGCCGCCTTTCTCCTCATGCCCATGAGGTTCAGCGCAAACACCCTTCGCGCCCTCGCGTGCATCGCCCACCGGATTGGTTTTACCGACGATCTGATTGTTGGCATTCCCGTCCACGGCACTCATCTCCAAGCCAGCAGGTAGGAACTGCTGCTCGCTTTCAGCCTGAATTTCTGACTGCGCAACGTCCGGCAACACAGCGCCAGTGATATCTACATTGTTTGCCGGAATTTGCGCTTCGCTCGAAGCGCTTTCGATCCCCACCGGCTTCAAGCTGCAGCAACTAACCAGCTCCTCTGTTACGCCGCTCAGAGATTCGCTGCCATCTCCTCTACCCGGAGGGGGTGATCGGCTCTGAGCTCGCTCTAGCGGTGCCACCTCCTGCTGCGCACTTTGCTCTTTAAGCAGAGATTCTTTCATCTGCCTGTACTCTTCTTCGGCTATCGCCAGTTCGCGCTCAAGAGATTCCAGGCTGACATCGTCCAGCCTGGACCGTAAGGCGCGCCTGGCGTAATGTCCACTCGAACACCTGAATGCGGCAGCGATCTCTACGTTGTTTTCCGGGACTTGCGCTTTGCTCGAAGCGCTCTCAATCCCTACCGGCTTCAAGCTGCAGCAACCACCCAGCTCCTCCGTTACACCGCTCAGAGATTCGCTGCCATCTCCTCTACCCGGAGGGGGTGATCGGCTCTGAGCTCGCTCTAGCGGTGCCACCTCCTGCTGCGCACTTTGCTCTTTAAGCAGAGATTCTTTCATCTGCCTGTACTCTTCTTCGGCTATCGCCAGTTCGCGCTCAAGAGATTCCAGGCTGACATCGTCCAGCCTGGACCGTAAGGCGCGCCTGGCGTATTGCCCACTCGAACACCTGAATGCGGCCATCACACCCGTTGCTCCCTAACCCTGCGGCTCGAGCGCTACGGAGGCAAGCAAATGGGAAGGGGGACTCACTCTGCCGTCGCGTCGCTGCCCATGGCTCCTGCGACCTCTCCGAACCTCTCAGTCAGATGCCGCCACGTCCTTTCCAACGGCTGCAGCACTCTCTTCCTCGGAGGCCTCTTGTTGCCTCCTCATTGCTCCGCAGATTTGCACCAGTCTTCGTCCAGGACTCTCCTCAGCTGCCGTCCCCTCTTCGACTCCAACAGCTCCAGAGACTCCGCACCAGGATGTCGCCTCTCTTCACTCCCACCAGCCTCCGAAGCCCGTCACCAGGAGCTCGCTTGCCTCCTCCGCAACGGCGCCCACTTCTCGCGATGATCAGCCGCCGCGCCGGGGCCTCTCACCAGGGTGTCGCCTTCCGCTGGTGTCCCATAGTGCCCGTGTCCGTGTCAGCTCCGCAGAAAGCCGCCGGAATCATCCTGCCGACTGCGCCAGTTAATTTTTGCTTGATGTTGAGTGATTGATCGATCGATGTTGGTGACCGACAGATCGATGGTGTTGATCGTGAAGTCTTCTGATGGTTCGGTGATCCGGCGACACGTTGCGGAACAGACTGGACAACTTCTTCGGGACACCAGCTCTTTATTGTACGGGCGCTCACAGGCGACCTGCCCTCCGATCTCCAATCCTCCGTTCGCGCCAAAAACTCGCCCTTAAATCCCTTCGCCCAGCATTCTGGGGACCCTTTTTGTAACCAATAGGAAATGCGCTTCTCAGAGCCAATCAGGAGAATTTCGTTCCAACTGAAGGAGCCAATAACACGCCGGTGCTCACGTTGTTGTTGTCGCGCGGGCACCGCGCGAATTCCACGAAGACGTTGCGCATTTCCGCTTGGTTACAGCACAGAGACACAAAATCACTAAAAACGCCAGCGGAAGCTCCGGGAAACCGAACACCCAGTCCGAAACACGCACACTGCCCTGGTCGCGCTCCCCACTTCTGCTGCCTGCTCCGAGGCGTCCGGCCCGTCCCGCGGCCCGTCCGCCGTTGAAAGCAATAAATTTACACGCGACCCCCTCTCGAAACCCCAGGGGTCCGCGCGTCGGCCGCGTCTTGCGGCCCGAGTGCGACTTTACCAGGACAGGCCTCCTCACTGCCGGTTAACCGTCGTTGCCGTCATCTGCCGCGTTTGTCTCAAAACAAACCCATTTCGGCGGCGCCTGGATGGCGGCTTCTCGAGGAGCTCTGAAAAACATCCAACACACACAAAACCAAGGGGGCCAAGCCGCCGGCTTCGGGGTGCGCGCGATCGGTCCCTGAGCAACAGCTCGACAACTTAACTGGCCATTAAACAGTTGACACTCTACCTACTCCACGCTCATATAGTGGCCACACTAATGTGTATAGAGATGGTTTGGTAACAGGAACAAGTTCAGCCTACGCCGTGGTAATTCCTGCTACACAGACCAGTATTATCTAGCAAACTTTGCATCGGACAACCTCCACCGGGTCAAAATTCGCCTCTCTTCGTGCGGCTGTGCAGTACATCAGTGCACAAACACCCCACAAATGGGCTGTGTTCTGCGACTCAAAGCAGCCCTGCGGTCACGATCAACTCGTAGCTTAATTAAGATATCTTGAACACGAGGCGCAGGAAGAGGGTCAAGACATCGTCTTCCAGTGGATACCGGGACACTGTGGCATTGTCGGAAATGACGCAGCTGACGCTGCAACTCGGGCGGCTCACGGCAGTGCCAACACTGTCCAGATACCGTTGACAAGAGCAGACGCCGCAAGACATCTGCGAATGCTTGGCCGAAAAGAGATATTAGCGTCATGGTCTTCTCCTGGCAACTCCACATGCCGTCTGCACCGCCTAGACGCCTTACTTCAACTCGGTCCTCCGTCCGGCCTCTCCCGCTGCGATGCTAGCTGTTGTGTCGCCTGTGGCTGGGAGCGGCGTTCACAAATGCCTACTCCCACTTAGTCGCAATGGCAGACTCTTCAGCGTGTGAGACGTGCGGGTGCGACGAAACTATAGAACACCTTCGTAACTGCCCTCGGTTTCTGCGTGATCATGCACTCCTGGCTGCAACACTCTGCCGTTTAGATTCTCGGCCCCTTAATGAAGCCAAGATTCTGGGTCCTTGGAGTAAGCCTCCATTGCAGAGAACAGCTTTGAAGGCACTTTTAAAGTTCTTGAAGGTATCAGGACTGAGTGCAAGGTTGTGGGCTATCTGTGTGTGCCCTGCGCACCCTGAAAGTAATGGCCAACGGACATGTGAAGAAGTGCTCATCTCCCTTTGTTCTCTTCCATTACTATCTGTCCCTCCGTTCCCCTTCCCACGTGTAGGGTAGCATACCGGGCGCTGCCTAGTTAACCTCCCTGCCTTTCCGTTTGTCGTTATCTCTCTTATCTTCGCATACTTCCTAATATCGTCCTTCCACCTCACCATCTGCGCCCCTACTGCGCTTTCCTTACATTGGCTTCGCATCAAATGACCTGCCCATACACATTTCTGCTTCATTTTGCACTAGAATATCATCAAATAACGTTTGTTCTGTAAACCAACTCTACTCTCTTCACGTTTCTCAAGATTAGACATATCATTCTGCTTTCTGTAGCTTACTGCTCTGTTTTTAGTTTAAGTTCAGCCCCATTCATCAGCCTCCACGTTTCTGCCCTATAAAGTAGTACCGGTAACGAAGTGCTGTCATGTATATACTTTCCTTCTCAAAGATACGGGTAAACCGCTATTCGTCACCGGACAGTGAATTTTCAATGCACTTCACCCCATTATTCTTCTCGCGGTTGTTTCCTTCTCATGCTACGGGTTTGCGGTCACTATCTGCACTAAGCAGAAGTACTCCGTGACCACCTCCAATGGTTCGCTGTCTATCGCAAACTGTTGTTTGCCCTTCCGAGACTACTGAACACTGCTTTCGATTTCTTCACAATACATTTTAGACGCACCGTTCTGCTTTACATGCATAGGTCCTAGATCATTCTTTGCAGTTCGCCCCGTGAGTTACTAGGAAAGGCAATGACAACCGCAAATTGGAGATTACTAAGGTATTCTACGGTCGCCATGTAACCGCCATGCCTGTATGACTGCTGATGTATGAAATTAGTCTAACGCTATTCGTAATGTTCTACGCCTATTTGTAACAGGGGTAAGTCTCTTATATTTTGCGCATTTATCTAAGACCCGAATGATGTTGTGGATACGGCCCCATGTTGAGTAGTTCCACAAGTCAACCTGGTGCTTTAGTTGACTGAAATCTAAGGTGGATCTAATTCGATTTGTGATTACCTCTTGGATTCCTTTTTTGCCGGTGCTGTCTATCGGATTGCTTGTGGTGGCTGCTGCCAGGTTTATATCGCCGAGGCGCGGAAGTTCCCGTGGAGACTCAAGGAGCCCGAGCATGGCGTAAGAAACGTCTATTATGCTTCAAGTGTTCTTGATGAGCACGCGAAAAAGTCAGGGCATAAGAATGAAAGGGACAACAAACTTCATTAGCCAGCAAACGACTACTACTCCTCGAATTATCGTTGACCTGATCGACGACGGGGGCCATTAATTGCACAGCCGGAAGCATGGCACTTATCTACATGAAGTCACTGCGCCACAATCTTTGGCCCTAAATTTTCATCTGCTCGTCTTGCCTTCCAATTGTGATCGATTTCCTTAAGAGATTCGGAACGAGCCTCATTTCATGACTGCCAGGGACTCTAAATCTTAGTTTTCAGCTTTTACCTTAATAAATACTTTGCAAACAACAGACTGTAAGGTGATTCGTCAGAAATTTTTCAAGCTAAAGAATTCGGTTTCTACGGATTAAGATTAAGCTAACGTCCTTCAAATATTGAGGTATCTACCGAGGTGTTGAAGCACTAAGTGCAAAGGGTGGCATATTTTTCTAGCACAATCTCCCAACTATCCTTCAACAAGCCTACAGGTACCTGATCCTCATCAGCGGCTCTCCTCCTTTGCATTCAGTAGATACTTTATTTACTTCCTGTCTCATTACCCAATGTATGTCGAATTCTTCTTCAACACTTTGCTTTGCTTTATTGAAATTTTAGCAAATACAAGTTTGCCATGAGACCGGGGCTAAAGATGACGTAGAAGTCACCTGACAGGGCCTTCGGCGCCACAGAATACATGTGCAATGCAAGATGGCGGGCATGGAGCAAAACAAAACTGTCAGTCATTGGTCGCGGATACGTTGCACATACAAACTCATTTAAAAAAAATGCAACACTTTACGTACATCAAACAAAGAGATTCAGGATCAGAAAATGTGAGGACACAGCAGGAATAGGGCACAAATAATCACATATATTCCACAAAGTATAGTTTAGTTTTTTTCCTGAGAGATGCCAAGGATGATGATTGTTCAAGAAGATCAAATATGCAAGGGTAACTGTTCAGAAGGTTCGGGATTTGCCAGTGAATTAACTGCTCACCATACACGGTTCTTATACGAGGTTTTGGAAAGCTGACTTTTCTTAAACCATAGTGTGGATCTCTATTGGTAAACGTATTTATAAACGCACTACAATCAGTTTTGCATTGCATGTGTATAAATTCGGACAGTCGTTGATTATATAGCGCTGTTATACTTAATATCTGGCTTATTTTAAACTACGCAGAAACAGAGTCATATTTTGATAGATTTTAAATGAAACGCAAGCCTTTTTTGAAGAATATAAATCTTTTGCATGCTTGTTTTCGTGCCTACTTCCCATACAAGAAACAGTACTGCATGCGAGACTGGACCGTGGAAAAATATAGTTGCTTCCTCAGATGTGTTGGGAGAAGGGGAAGAAATTTATTTAGTATATTAATGTATCTTGCAGTTTTGCTGCGTACAAGGTCTACATGGTAACACCAACGGAGGTTTTCGTGAAACAGCACGCCTAAATATTTATGCACTGAAACACGTTCTAGGAGACTAGAGTGGAAGGAAAGTGGGAGAGAAGTAACTATTGGTTTATTGACAGCTGAAAAAATTACACATTTCGTTTTAATAACATTTAACATCAGCCGGTTGGCACAAAGCCATTCCGACAGATCTTCAAGCCGTTTGTTTGCCACAGACATTAGAGCGGGCAAGTTTTGCGACGCAAAAAAATGCACTAGTGTCATCGACATGCAGCAATAAAGTAGAAGTTCCAGGGATAGCAATGATGTCATTAATATATATAAGAAATAATACAGGGCCTAAGATGGAACCCTGAGGAACCCCATATTTTATGAACTCCGAATCCGAAGCAATATCATTCAAAACGACCAATTGAGAACGGTTGGACAAATATCTGCGAAATAGCTGGAGTGCGATGCCTCTTATTTCGTAGTGCGGTACTTTTTGTAACAGTATTTATGTTTAATTGAATTGAAAGGTTTGTTAAAATCCAGAAAAATTCCCATTGTAAACAATTGCATTTCTATGTTGTATGCTAACTTATTTTTAATGAATACTAGTGCAGATTCAGTTGATTTCCCTTCTGGAAACCATACTGGGCGGCAGAGAGCGCCGAATGTTCAGATAAGTGCCTAGTTAACCTTGTATTAATTACTTTTTCTACTATTTTGGAGTTATTGATAAATTCGACAGCACCGCCTTTGTGAAGAACTATGACTTTAGCGATTTTCATTTTATCTGGAAATATTCCGGTAGATAGTACCTGATTTGTTAAGCGGCGTAGGACTTCAGAGAGAATATCAGAAACAGCTTTGATTGGCACTGCTGAAATGCCATCAAAACCAGAAGAACTGCTATATTTAAGCCCATTGGTTAGGCAAACAATTTCAGTTTCTGTGGTCGGGTAAAGAAACATGGAGTTGGATGGGTTACATTGAATATACTTTTCGAACTCATAAGAACCACGAGCAGTAAAATATCCAAAGGTTAAAAAATGTCTATTGAACTCATTGCTCAGAGCAGCACCGCCAAACATATGGTTATCGATATTTAATTCAGCGGGTATAAAGGTATGACATTTATTAAGTAAACTTTTTACAATGCGCCAAGACTTTTGAGGATCTTAGCAAATGTCAGCAAATTTGTTGGCATAATAGCGAATGCTTCCTTTAAATAGGTACCCTACTTGTTGCGTTTTTTTTTTGTATTCCGCGAACAACCCATTATATCTGCATGATAAAAATTTGTGAAAAAGGGCATTTTGAGCTTTTATTCTTAGCAGTAGCTCGCAAGTGATCCAAGGTTTCCTGGCTCTTTTACCTTTCTTTACTGTTACAAGGGGGAATACGATATCATATAATTCTATTATTTTTCTAGGAATCGTTCGTACAAGTCATTGGGGTTTTGGAGTGCTAAATGTTCGTGCCAGTCTACAGCGGCTACAAGAGATGAAACTGTTCAATACTTCTCTTTGTTATCATTCGAGTCGTGCGTGCAGTATTTGTGCATCGACAATCTGTACACCGCCCTCTTGGTATAAAACAGAAAATAGATAAATGGTCGCTGATGCCACTGGCAAGGACACCAGCCATTGTTTTTTCGTGATCGCAACTTAACAAATAGCGGTCTATTAATGACTCAATAATGACAGTGACACGGGTTGGGGCATCGATAACATTGGAGAAGCCATAACAAGACAGAATATCAACGAAAGTGCCAGATGCATGTGAGGGGCGAAACAAGTTAATGTTAAAAATCACCCATAATTGTAACAGGAAGTCCTAGTACAGAAAGTTTTTCTAGCATTAATTCAAGAATCCTTAAGAATTCTTCGTAAGAACATGACAACGGTCTGCAAACGACGCCACACATGAATGCCCTGGATTTGAAAAAAGCGATTCAATGTTCCGGTTCAAAAGTGTGTAGTCAGATGCAACTTCATAACAAAGGCCTTGTTTAATATAAATTCCAACACCACCGCCTATTTTAGCTTTTCAGCACAAAGCTTCACATCTATAACCATCAAAATGCACTATATCATCAGAATCTCTGAACCAGGATTCTGAAAAACCCAAAACATCAAACTCATGCTCTAACGAAGATAAAAAACTGCAAACCTCTTCATCCTTGTTACGCAAACTGTGCGCATTTAGGTGGTAAAAGGAAAAACGCTTGGACTGCTTTTTCAATGATTAAGAAATGCTGCGAAAGAATTCTATGTCATGATAGAGAAGACCAGCATCAGGACCTGCCATTCTGCTGAAAAACCGGCCACAGCAGTAAACACTCGCCGCTTATCAGTACATTTTTTCCAGATCGTGTTCATCGTAGATCGCCTTCTGCCCTACGAGCGAAAATGCGCCCGTCTTTCTGCCACACGAAGGCATAGTTAAGTTCGGTTCCTTTTGAGCGGGCTAGCCAGAGTAACCGTTTGTTTTCTGCGGTCAAGTTGTCCAGAAGCTTCACATCCGAGTCCTTTGTCATGACAGCATTATGACATTTCATCCATTTCTGTTTTAGAGATGCCAGACGAAATCTAGCAATTATCAATGATTCCTTTTCAACTTTCGCTGGCAAGCGATGCAGGGCTTCAAGATCCGAGTCCTCTAGGTTTGGGAGTTGTAGCGACGCAGCTAGGCTATTCATTACCTCGAGAAGGTTTTCATGCTGTTCCTTAACGATTCCATGCACTTCCATGTTCAGTCTGCGGCTGTACTGCTCTAATTCATTAATCTGAAGACGTATGTGCCTGCTTGCTGGGGATTTTCCAGTTTCAATGTTTTCTACCATTTTCTTTAGGGCAGCCATGCCGTTCTTTTGTTTCTCAAGATTTTCTAGCACGGTATCATACTGGTTGGAAACCAGCTTAATTGAGCTTTCAATTCTATAAACTTTTGCAACAAGTTCACTGAGTGCGTCTACCTTTTCCACAAGAGGAAGAAGCAGAAAAAGTTTGTCATTTCGATCCTTTAGCTGGCGCTCAATGTTAGCATTTTCAGCTGGCGAAAGAGCAACTGGGCCAATTTTCTTTTTCACGGAGTCACAAGTTGGGCATTTTCATGGCGACTTAATAGAGTCACCCTTGTTTCGAAAGCTCGACGCAGACACACCCGAACATTTTCCAAGGTGATAAGGATAGTTACATGTGGAGCATACTAACCACTTTTCATCATCATTCACATCCTCATGGCAGGCTAAATATTCCGACATGATTCTCAAATGAGGGTTGACTGAAGAATACAGCAGGAACCAAAACAGCAGCGGAAGCAGCAGCGGCAGGAGGTATTCTAAAAAACACCAACCTGCAAGAGTGTTGCGTGGCAGTTAGCGTAGATCCGCAGTGTGCTGCCTGCCGCCGCTGCTGTGTGCAAATGTGCTGTGTGCAAATGTCCTGACTCCATCATTACCGTCATGATCATTTTGGCTACTGTAGAGATGTGGTTGTGTCTGTAGGGAGCTTTTCGTCTATTCTAACTCTCTTTTTCATACTAGTAATGACGTTGCCGCCCTAATTTTTGACAATGGCTAATTTCCTATTCAGACCACTTATGCTACCTCGGTTCTTTATAGCATGCTAGATTTTTAGCATTTTACACTTTGTCGTCCTGAGTATTCCTCTTTGTATATGTGCCACAGTTCCCGACAGAATATTATTTTCAAGCTCTCTTGCCTGCTCGCAGTCGCGTGCTCCTCTCTGCTCTCGTCCTCATCCTCCCAACAGCAGCTGTGCACTGGTGGCGATGTCGGCGGGATGCCCAGACGAATCCTTTCAACTTCGAAAGCAGCTTAGCCTCTTGTGAAAGAGGGACACTTAAGGCGATGTATTATGCATTAGTGACTTACTACATAATCTCCTCCACAAAGATGCGTGCAACGCCGATCACACGATGTTTGTTTATGGCAACGATGAAATACGGGCACGCCCCTTAGCTTGCCTTTCCTTAAAAAATTGTTTACGCAATCTGTAGATTGTCCATAGCCTTCAGTCAATAAAGTCTAGATTTTCTACCGGCAAATCTTATAGACTAGTGTGTAGAGAAAATAATACTGTAGACAGTATATATACAGTCTATAGATTTATGGTCATACATATTTAGCAGACATATGTCGATAGACAAGTCTATATAATATGAACATACAAAATTAATGATCTACATGAGGACAACTGAGTGTATAATAAGTCTACAGGCCATTTATATAAGGTTCGGAATGTGCTCATCTGTATATTACGCGTCAAAGCTGCACCCAAGACTGGACCATCTTCTCAGGAAAACGAATCAAGGGAAGCGACAAAGTGGTGGCCTGTTGGGCCGGCCTCGGCCGCCACCTTCGAATAGCTGCACTCACATGGACTACGTAAACGAACCCGCTTTAAGGCACCCTTTGACCCTGGGTGGGCCTAATGACTCTTGCCCGCGGCTACATCATGTTGTGAATCTTTAGAAAGTGGGGTGACTTGGAAAACATTTCCGGCGTTTTCATAGGGCTCCACTCACCGCTCATTACCCCTTTCGTCCTGAATGCGTAAAATGTAAATTTTAGTGAGCTTGCACAACAACCCTCAATCTCAGATGTCGCCGATGATTGTTTTTTCGAAGCCTCTTCGAAGCCTTGTTTTAAGCCAGCATCGCCAGCTACATTGCGACTTTCTGCTTGCAATGACAGCTCGTACAAATCAAGTATGATGGTAAGGCCCCGCACATGACGTTATCAGCGTCAACCGAGGAGACGGCCCCACATCCGGAAAGAGTCAGCAATGGTTCGTTTGAATCTATGCATTCGCTCGGACGCAAACAGTGCGCTAATATTGTGCGAAAATAACAGTTACCGTTTAGGCAGATGTACAAGGTGCAACTATCACGACAGCGAATCGTTCAAAGCCATGTCAGGCAGCGCTCTTGATTCTGCCGTGCAACTATTGAGATATACTCGGGTAGCGAGTGAGCTTGACCAAGCAGTGTTCATGGCCGCAGCCGTAAATTGTGAGCCCGTTTGTTCACGAGCTGAAGGCGGTATCCTCAGAGGTGTGGTGATAGATACGGGATGGGACAACCTCGCAGAAAATATTTACTGAGTGAGCAGTAAATGCCTTTTTCGCCATAAAGGTTATGTTTGCGTGCCCTTGTGAAGCCTCCCCCTTCCAGAGAGCCTCCGGATCCAGAATGTGCTTTCTCCACGGCACCATATCGTGCGTGTATCTTCGGGTAGAGGTAGGCGTACCCCCTTACACCCTTCGCAGGCCCTACGTCCACAGCTCAGCCACCCACGCACGTTCGCATTCCGGAAGCATCCACCAAACATTCACCGACCTACACCATCGAGAAGCCTCCACCTAGCAGAGGCTCAACGTGAAAGCAAATTCAAAGACGCAATGGGAAGTCGATGAACGTAAAGGCGAAATGTAAATCAAATATTATTAACGCAGATTTGTCGCATCGCATTTGCCTCGCGCCAAGCTATGATTTCGAGTCAATGAAGAGCAACGCAGTTTCAATTAAGAAAAATTGCAGTGTGCCTGTTCTTCTATTTTTTCCCCAAAATACAGTAAAATGGTTCGAAAGAGCAAGTATCTCTGAAATGCTGTGAAAGTTTATGGGTACGATAAGAATTAGTGATATCATTTTTTCTGACCATAAAACGTTGAGGCGACAAAACCGGATTCGTTCATTAAATTCTTCGTGGAAAAACATTGTCTTGGAAACTGAGAAATTAGTTGGAAACATATAGACTGGGAAGGTAATGTCAGTTATCTTAAGCGAAACGAGGACCTTACACCAATTATAACTCTGCATGATGCACTGTTAAAGTGAGGTGTATGAAAGTCCTCCACAACTTAGCGGCTGCCAGTCACGGGTCGCACAGGTAAGCATTTTATATCAAAATATTTATCAGTACGGTGAATAGAAAACTGTATTTGATGACGAAGACTAATAATATCATATGTGTGCAATTTAATTGCTCAAAACGCTTCCTTAAGCTCTACTAAAAGAGTAAGTGTAAGCTGAGAATTTCATTGAATATATGAGAAAACTTTGACACGCCGACCTTGCATTTGCTATATGCACAGGTGTCCTGAATATCACTCTATTACTGTCATAGTGGTGCTCTTTCATTACACAAAATTCTTCGTTAAGCTCTCTGCTGAAAGAGTAAGTGTAAGGTGAGCATTTCAATGATTTTGTGAGAAAACCGTGAGAGCCCGACCTTGGATTTGGTATGCGCGCCGCTGCCTAACAATATAACTCAAATACTGTCATAGTTGTGCGCATTCCTTACACAAAATTCTTGCTTAAGCTGTCTGCTGAACGAGTAATTGTAAGGTGAGCCTTTCAATGAATTTGTGAGAAAACTGTGACAGCCCGACCTTGGATTTGGTATGTCACAGCTGTCTTCAATATCACTCTATTACTGTCATACAACTTTAGTTGTGCACTTTTATTGCGCAAAATTCTTCCGTAAACTTTCTGCACGACGAGGAAGTGTAAGGTTAGCATCTAAATGACATTGTGAGAAAACGGTGACAGCCTGAACTTGGATTTGGTACTTGAAAAGCTTTCTCCAATATCACCCTAACACTGTCATAGATGTGCACTTTCATTACACAAAATTCTTCGCTAAGCTCTCTGCTGAAAGATTAAGCGTAAGATGAGCATTTCAATGACTTTTTGAGAAAACCTTAACAGCTTGACCTTGGCTTTGGATTGGGCACAGCTGTCTCCAATATCACTCTATTACTGTCATAGTTCTGCTCTTTCATTACACGAAATTTTCTTTATGCTCTCTGCTGAAAGAGTAAGTTTACGGTGAGCATTTCGATGAATTTGTGAGAAAACCGTGGAAGCCCGACCTGGCATTTGGTATGTGCACAGCTGCCTCCCATAGCACTTTATTACAGACTTAGTTGTGCACTTTCATTACACAGAATTCTTCCTTAAACTCTCTGCTGAAAAGAGTAAGTATAAGGAGAGCATTTAAAGGAATTTGTGAGAAAACCATCAGAGCTTGACCTTCGGTTTGCTATGTGCACAGCTGTCTCGAATGTCACTATACCTTCTTCATGGTATGGAACGATGGCAAAAGTAGGAAATTCAGGAAGAAAGCGAGGAAACCACGCATTCCACAAGACCGTTAAGGAGTGTCATTACATACATTTCAAACTTAAATTCATGCTTGGATTTAATTATAACTCTTATATGACAATGAATGCAATTTCGTCACCTCGATGACATGCAGCCCTACTTACTCTGAGCCTGGAACCCACTCTCCGTCGAATAGTATGAATCCCCCTCTCCCAAGGCGCACCCACTGTGAGAAGAAGAAATTCGGTTTGTACTCGGGGATGCCCACAGCCTGCATGTGAACGCACGCGCAAGTTTCACACTGGTGAGCTTGTTCTGTTTGCGGCAAAAGATTTATCTTGTATGCAACCATGAAGTAGATGAAGTTTTGAGAACACTGAAACAATTTGGCGTTCTGAATGCACGGATTTCTATGCAACAAGAGCAAAAAGCGGCAAAACGTTGCATGCATGGGCAGGGGCCGCTTCTTAGTCACAATAATCGCATTTACACTCTTATCTTAGCATTCCCACTGCGATGCCATAGAGGCCCCACTACAGTGCCAAACTTTAGGACCTCTTTTTGTAACCTTCTTTAAAAACATAACATTTGTATTTATTTATGAATAAACTTTGAAACTCCGGTTCTATATACATTTTATTGGCTCCTCGTAAGCTTGAGCTAAATATTCCTTCAGCATATTTTATTTGCATAAAGATTCGCAGCAGCTTTCAGCGCATCAGATTCACATGAGCAAGACAAGCGTTTGCTGATTCTTTCTTGCCTAGTTAATAGGAACTTAAGTGGACGGCTTTGATTTTAACTGCAAAAGACCTTTCACCGTTTTTTCCACGGTTAATTTATGCGGAACCCACCAGGCTCAAGTTAATTGATGAAAAAATTGTTTTGTGAGAAGGAACGGTGTAGTAACTGTTTCACTTCTCGGTGGAAACATCAACCTAGCCGTGATGGAAGCAAATAATGAGTCAGTGAAAGAAGGAAAAGAAAAGCAGACGTGGTAGTAGAGGATTCTTTTACGTGCAGCGACATGGAACAGCATCCTCGCCAAGAGCCAGACTACGCCCACTGTAGGGCTTCTCCGATATCTCTCCTTGCTCCTTGGATGGATGCGACAATAGAAGCTAATTTAGGCAGTTTTTTTCAGCACCTGACTCTTTCTGGAACCGTTTCTTTAAAAAGAATTAAGCAAAAGTTTAATACGGCTAAACCTAAGTAGAGAAAGTGAAAGCTTAAGGTTATGCGCAGTTATACTTGGCTAAGCTCGGTCTTGCTTTAATGATTTTCATGTCACTTAGTCAAGCCAGGTCGCTTAATCAGGTATACAGCCTGCCGCCTATTCCAAATTTGTCTCGCAGTCACTTCGCGGGGCGTCTATACTGCCGAATCCACGGCAACTGCTCCCGTTTTATGGCGGCACGCTCCTTTTATACTAACCGAAGAGTCTTTAGCGATTGCAAGGCTATGACTCAAGCGCTGCAAGAAGAAAGAGCGCGGCGACGACGGCAGCATGGTGCAGCTGGAGCATAGTGACGTCATGACGGTCACGCTATGATGAAACACACGCCGAACAAGCTACGGAAGGGAGCAGTAAAGCTTCCGCTTTAAAACAAACCTCGCTCGAAACTGTGTCCTCATACGAGAGAAAGAAGTGGGCCACGTTATGTCGAAGTGACCATTCAGGGCACATTCATTGTGTGGGACAGGATATGTCCCAGCATCTACTTCGGGCGAGTTCCCAGCGGCATTGAAAAGGACCAAAGCAAGTACCAGAAAGTGGCACATTGCCCAGATTGCAGCTTTGGTATTTGGTGCGGACTTTCTTCAGAAAGTTTAATGGCGCAAGAGAACGAACACAGGATGACACAGAGACAGAAAGGCGCCCTTTACTTACATTGTTTGCTTCTATGCCAGTTGCAGAGACATACCATTTTTTGTTTGTATTTATGAAGTGCTGCTTTATGCTTGTTTTTATTTACATTGTTTGCTTGTCTGTCAGGTTTCTGTTTCTGTATTTATTCAAGACCACCTCTGCCATGTGCCATAACATCATTTTTTTATTTCCTGTAAGTTCTGCAGGCCCGGACGCTTCACACTGTTTATTTTCTTCCAGTTATGTAACTTAAGCTCTGCCAGGTGTGGATGCTTCCTATACTTTTTTATTTTCCATTCCTTTCAAATGTTTACCTGCAGCTGTGGCAGGTGCACAAAGTGCAATTTCTAGTGCTTGTTTTCTTTCATTGCAATATGTGGGCAAGTGCAATATGTGGGGCAAAGTTGTTCTGAAGTGACTGTAGTTATGAAGGTCATCATAATATGGGGATTATGAATAAATTTTGAACACTTCGATTTTGTGCCTGTGAAGTTTGTTTGCATGTTCCTGAGTCGTTTTTTTCGCATTACTTTTCCTGCTTTTCCGTTCAGTGTCCATTATGTGCATTGTAACATGTTCTATCCTCAATGGACCCGAGGAAAAATGAGGCTTGCCAACATTCGTACAAAGTCACTTCTGAACTAGTGTTGAATGCAGGCAAAAAAAAAATTGGGGGGACGCTTGAGCTCCGCCTTTAAAGGTATGATGCAACAATGTTAATGGCTCTCGTTTGTGGGTCCCTTTACAAGTTCAAACGCAGCCATGTTGGCGTCGTTGTCTGTGATACTTGTGTGCCTTGTACACTTAAGATGGTTTTTTAGTCCAGTAAAATCTACGAAGAGCAATGTCTTGTGTAGCACCTGCTGTGCATTCCACCAGTTATGTAATGTGCTTCAGCAAAGTGCAGACCAGGGCTACATTGGGCCTACAAGTATGTACAACATGCCAAACCTGTGATACTAGCAATCAAGCTGGCAGTCAAGATGAAGCTTTTTTTTTTAAGGGCAAACAGCGCGTAAGACTTAGACGGAAAGCAAAGAAAACATAGGATGAGCGCTCATCCTGCGTTTCCTCTGCTTTCCGGCTATGTCTTTCGCACTGTTCGCCTTAAAAATGCACAGCCAAATCGCCCGTTTGGCCACAGTGTAAGATACAACTGTTCTTGTGCAATATCTGCGGAGCACTCGACAAGGCATATGCAAATCACTGTTGATGCTGCATGCTTTTGTTTCCCTGCTGTATGTTACAGTTGGGAAACTGGTATGAACAGCTGTGGCGAAAAAAAATATTGTGAGCAATGAATAAACGTAGTGCAAAAACAAACGGTTTACTGGTGCCTAGCAGTCTCCACACCACACTTTTTCCTCGTGCACATTCATCAAACACATAGTGACCACAAGCAACTGATTGCCTAATTATACAGATCGACGTAAGCAACGGCAAAAGACGATGTACGAGGATGCATTTCGCTTGTTGGACGAGCTGTTTCGGCGTGTATTTTGACTTGAGAAGGAGAAAGTGCAGTAGCTGTGCGGCAAGCTTGCTGATGCACTGAAAGGCATACTGGTGACCACTGTCGGTGGAGCAGCAGTTGGTGTGTGCACTTGATATCTTGCCACTAGAGGCTTTCAAGCACACGTAAGAAAAAGTAATTTACAAATGCTGGAATGTGGCTACCAGTGGCCAAGGGCATCATATCACACGGGCTCACGCATTAACACAGGGCAATGGCACTGCCCGTAGCAAGAGTGGCTGCGACAACTCGCCACGCCAGCACGGTGAGTCATTGCAGCCACAGCTGCCAGATGGTGTAGGGCTTACTGCCGGTGGAGCTGCTGTTGCCGCTGCTGTTGCTGTCGCAGCACCATCTGCAAGTGTGCTTGCCTCTGCGGACGGGTTGTGCCAAAGAGACCAATGATACGGTCTCGCGTTGCTCTACCACGCACGTAGATCATGCGAGATCCTGTCCCCGCCAAGTACCCGGCAAGCAGAGGTGACCCATTGTTGTCAGGGTCATCAGTTGTGTCGTCTTTGTCTGCTTCCAGGGCTTATTCTAGACAGATGTTGTGCAACGCAGCAGACGCTGCAATGATGACCACCGCCCGCTCCGGCTCGTAGTGGAGTGTCCGGTACCCTTGAAAGCACCGGAAGCGGCTTTTCAGAATACCAATGCAGCGTTCCACAACACATCGCATTGAGGCATGTGCCCTTCTGCAGTGTTTGCACCAGGATGCCCTGACACTGGTGTGAGCAGCCACGGCTCCAGTGGATATCCACTGTCTCCTGCACGACCAAAATTTGCAGTGAAGTGTGTTGTTGCTTATATGTAATAAATGATTCATACCAAGCAGCTCAAAACCAGTATGCTGAACCAGAATTCATAGGCATGCAGAAGATTCATGACTAAGGGGTACCTCTGCAAGCGCAGCCTTCTAGGTTAATGATGTACTTTGATATCCTACACAACAATAACGATGTGCGCACCTCTTTTGCCCGGGTGTTTTACGCTTGAAATACGTTTCACTTTATAACAATGTTTCTTTTGCCTCTGCACCAGCAGTAACAGTAAATACACAAAAATAAATACGATACATCATACTGATGCATGTCATCCATGTTATAACCTGCCTCATTTAGGTATGAGCCACTGCTGTAGCTTAATACGTGCTGTCGAAGTGGCCCGATGATCAATACGCTGCTTACCCAGAAGAAACTCTCCATCCTCCAGCAGCCCGTGCTCCACCTTCCGACGCAGCCGTGAGTAGCGCCAAGACCAGGCATCGTGACAAGACCCCGGGCAGCGAGTGTCGACCGCAAGGATCTTCATGTTTGGGTCGCAGATCTGCGAGAAACACCGGCAGAAAATTTTGGACGTGAACTTCCACTGTCGAGGTAGCGGCTTTCGAGCACATGCGCTCAGAAAACCAGTCTACTCACGATCATGGTATTCATTGCGTATTATCCTTTGCGGCTCCAGAATGCTGCCCGGTTTGCTGGGTCTCCCCGCGGCGCTTTTATGGCAATCAGCGTGCCGTCAACGCAGCCGACGACGCCGGGGATGGTGCCGCGGGGAAGGAAGGTCGCCTTCGCTGCTGCGTTTTCCTCGGGGTGCGCCGGGAAACCCACCCATGCCTTCTGTGTGCCGACTTTGCAGATGGCCTCAGCCACACGCCGCACGCACTTGCTCACCGTCGGTTGTGCGAGGCCGACGGTCTGCTCGTTGCCGACACACACTTGAAAGCCCCCGGAGGCAAAAAAACGGAGAGCGCACAGCACCTGCGGCCGCACCGACAAAGCGCTCCTCCGTACGCCTCGCTGTTCGTCGGCAAGTTTGCCGCACAACCACTCCACTTTCTCCTTATCCAGTCGAAATAACCGACGGAACAGCTCGTCCGGCAAGTCATACGCGTCCTCGACACCGTCCTTCGTCGTTGCTGGCGCCGACGTTGCCGCCTCCGCCACCAATAAATAGCAGACGCCGCCGCAGCCATTTTCCCTCTAAAACTCTTTAGACCGACTCATCGCGCTCGCAAAAAATAGTCTAAAACCGCGGGCACAATTAGGTGTGCACCGTCATGCGTTTTTTCTTGTCCGTGACGGCATTGCAGCTTCCCGTGACGCAACTTTTCAAAATGGCGCAGGCGACCAATAGAAGCGGGCATTTTAGAGCGCTCTCAATTGTAGAGCGGTCGGAGCGAGTTCACTCGGCCAAAGCCCACGGCCTACAACTGAAATTTTGGACCCGCTAAAGGCCTAGAGGAATTCCGCATGTACCAAATGGGCTTCCCGTGTGTTTCCGAGCTAATGCAGTTCACTATAGGCACGCACGCGCAGCCACGTTTTGATGGAAGCGAAATGCGAAAGGCTCCCGTGTACTGTGTGATGTCAGTTCACGTTAAAGAATCCCAGGTGGTCGAAATTATTCCGGAGCCCTCCAATGCGGCACCTGTTTCTTCCTTTCTTCTTTCACTGCCACCTTCGTTTGCTCTCTCACGGCGCGGTTGAGCTGTCCATCGAGAAGTAAGACCGTTACGGCACCATTTCTTTTATGCAAAGATCACTCATTCACAGGTTAATGCTGTAATATCATAAAGTAAACCTTCGGGCGTGCTTTTACACTGAAGCGAGGAAAAAAGGGCATTGAAAATTGTGTTTCCGTTTTCTTCGATTGAGCTGCCAAAGGTGAATATTATAAAATATTATAAATTATATTATAAATATTATAGAATATTATAAAAGGTGAATATTATAAAATTCTCGAACCTCGCCCCTCCTGAGTCGCTTACCGCAGATCTTCTAACGCTGCCTCCGGGGTCAACCATGGTGTAGTGTAGCTCGTGAAAGACAAAAGGGCCTCTTTTATCATCTGGGAGATCTGCCGGAGCTGGGCCAAGAGAGAGGACGATGTGCTCCCAGATGTTATCTTTGATGCTATCCGCAGGCACGAGCAGCGCTCCGTCTAAGTGTACCTGCGGATACGAAACAACTGTAGCGAGGGGTAGGACACTTCCATGTACACAATTTTCTAGCAAATGCAGACTTTGACGCCAATTCCTCCAGTAGCGGTCAGAGGCAAGCCAACTAGGGCATCGTAATGTCGCCACGACAAAAATATCCTGCAGAAAAAAACATCTTCGAGCAGGAATATCAACCACCGCCTTCAAAAAAAGAGTAGCTTCAGATCGCGGTCACTCAGAATATATTCGGTCACTGCCGCAGCATAATCGCGCTACGTGCGTGGGCAGGAATGATTCAATTTTAAGCATCAGTTCACCTTCAGTCACCAGGTGCGCTGATGTAGTTGAAACCAAAACTAACCGGAATTTCCTACCTCTGCTGTAGCTTTTACCGGACCTAAATAAAAGGAGCAGCACCAAAGCATGCAACCACAGACGCAGAAAGAACAATACAGAAGCACTGACTTTTACCTGAACTTTATTGAAGGAAGGCACACCTTAAATAAGGCGAAGAACAGAGGTGAAAAGGCGGAGAGCGAAAAATCGTGAAAGATAACAGCAAGTTCAAGCAAGCAGCAAGACATAAAAACTCATAAGTTAGCTGCTTCGAAAAAGTGGACCTCGGCCGCGAAAAGCGATAATGAGGAAGTGCTGATGGAAGTTCCGCCATTTCTCTTAATATAGTGTGCTTCCAGGCTAACACGCGCAGTCTTGTCAGCACTCTTACCCAGAATCCTAGTCTCACCCAAGCGATCGACGTATCCCCTGCACTTACCTACGTGCGCAACCAAATGCGCGTACCTATTAACTGACTTAAATATCGGGCATGTTCCCCCAATCGTTCGTTGATGCAACGGCTGGTTTCGCCAACATAAACCTTTCCACACGTCATGGGAATCGCATAAATCACGCCTGTTGAGCACTTGACAAACGGAGTGTCATGTCGTATCTGGCATCCTCTTTTTCTTGGAGCCGCAAATGCTGGGAATAACTTTCCCAGCTTGTTGGGTGCCGAAAATACAATAGTCACACCATGCTTGTTAGCCAATTTCTTGATGTTGTGCGATGTGCAAGCATGGCAAAACCACAGGCTTATCGGCCTTCCGACGATCACCATCCATTCTTCTTGTCCCATTCTTCAGCTTCTGAAGCAGGGTTTCAGCGACAGCAATCAAGACAGAAGGGGGAAACCCGCCGCCAAAAGTCGGCTAATCTGATTCTGAAAACTCCTTTGCATCTGATGCGGGCACGATTTTTTTTAGACAGTATTCCATAGAGTGGGACGCAATGGCTCTTTTGACAGTCGTCGAGTGTGCCGAATTATAAGGCAGCAAACCCTTTTTCTTCACGAGAGTAATAACCCCAGCGAACGTGTCTTTCAGAGAAAGTTACTTTCAAGTCCGAAAACTGTAAAACAGTTGAGTCAGGTAGTTGATGCGTACATTTTAGCCAGAGTCTATGTTTGTTAAAACCGCCTAAAAGTTATCTGCTTTGGTGCTGCTCCTTTTTTTAGGTTCAAAATACACCAACGACCCCAAAAAAGGAGTTTTAATGAAGCTTCATAAAGGAAGGGGAGAATGGTATGAGCAAACATCTTCATCATCATCAATCTAGTTACGCCTATTGCAAGTGAAAAGTCTCTCCCATATACCACGAATTAGACGAACCTGCGCCATCTCTGACCATGCTCTTGATGCAAACTTTCTAATCTCATCAACCCACCTGACTGTCGCTGGCTCCTGTCATGCTCACCTTCTCAGAAAACCTGCACTATTGTTCTACCGAAGAACCGGCTATCTCAGCTTCGATTACGTTACCGCTAAGATGGCGAACATGAATGTGAGTAATGTCGAAAAAATTGTGGCCAATCAAGCCAAAAACAACGCAGAATTTTTAAGGGATATGCACACAAAATGACGAATGCAAACCAAATGATGGTATCTTTTCATTGGCGTAAGAAGATCCCTTCTAGCAAGTCTCAGTCACAATCTTTGAATGGAATGTAATTTAATATGATTTAGAAATTTGTCCGAGAAGCCGCTCGGCATTCCCCACACATCGAGTGATGTCAAGCTGCACTGTACCTATTAATTGTGATGTCAGCGAACACAGTGGTTGTTCACGTGAACAGCCAGTGCTTCCCTGTGACGCCGACTTGATCAGGAATGTGGCTGTTCAGGTTGGCCAGTCGACTGTGACGTCAAGGTGCGCATCAGTGCTTGCACTGACCGAGACTGAAGCTGCCGGTGCAAAATCGTTTGTAATGAATTATTAAATCTGCACATTGGTATTTTGAGACCCAATTTTTTTGCGCCTCAAAACAAATTATGGGTCTCAAATTTTTGGGTACACACCAAAAAATTTGTGTCTGTACCTCTTTATGAGATCTTGGCCTGTTTTTTTCTCTTGGTAATATATTCCTTTACGCTTTGCTCTGAAAAGTAAAGCCAGTCAAAAGTACACCTCAGGAATAACGAATTTTGTCCCTCCTACTCCACGGCATCATCAACATCAGTCTGTCTGCGCCCACTGCACGGCGAAGGGCTCTTCCACACCTCTCCAATTAACCCCGTCCTGTGCGAGTGGCAGCCTCCGTATCTCCGCAAACTTGTTAATCTCATACTGCCACCAAACCTTCCACCGCCCCCTGCTACGCTTGCCTTCGGTTGTAATCCACTCTGTTACCCTTAAGGACCAACAGTTATCTTGTTATCGCCTTGCAGCCTCTGCCCAAGTGCATTTCTTCCTCTTGATTTCGACTCGGATATCATTAACAAACTTTTTTCCCTCACTCACTCTGTCCTCTTCCGGTCTCAATGTTACGCCTATCAGTTTTCTTTTATAATCTCGCTACGTCGTCCTCAACTTAAGTTGAACCCTTTTCGTTATCCTCCACGTTTCTGCCCTATAGGCGTGTGCCGGTAAGATATTATATACTTTTCTTTTCAAAGAGATTTCTAAACTGCCACTCATGATCTGAGAGAACCTGCCAAGTGCTCTCCATCCCATTCTTACTCTCGTTATTTCGCTGACGTGATTCCGATCTAGGGTCGCTGCCTGCCCTAAGTAGACGTATTCCATTACGATTTTCGGCACCTCGCTACAAATTGGAAACTGCTATTTCTCTGCTAGACAGTTGAAAATGGCTTTAGTTTTCTGGATATTAACTTTTAGACCCACCGTTCTGATTCGTCTGTCTAGCTCATTGATCGTGCTTTGCAGTTCATCTCCTGAGTAAATTTGCAAAGAAATGTCATCAGCGTATCGCAGATTACAAAGGTATTTTCCATTACCTCTTTGTCCCAACTGTTCTCAATCCAAGGCTCTGAATACCTGCTGTAAACAGGCGGTAAAATAACATTGGCGTGTCATGTTTCCCTGCCTGACACCTTTCTTTACTGAATTTTTATCGCTGTCTTTACGAAGAAATATGGTATCTCTGGAGATGTTAGAGATATCTCAGTATTTCTAACTAAGGCTCTTCTGCACACTAATTTCGCATTGCTTGAAAGACTGCTGATTTTTCTACTGAGTCAAATGCTTTCTCGGAATCTATGAACGCTATATGCAAGGGTTGGTTATATTCTGCACATTAGTCTATAGTCTGATTTATAGTGAAAATATGGCTTCTTATCGTGTATCGTTTACGAAAGCCTGTCTGACCATTTAGTTGATTGAAGTCTAAGGTTGTCCTCACTCGAGTAGCGATTGCTTCAGTAAATACGTATGGGCAAAGCGCAGTGAGCTGAACGGCCTGTAGTTTTTCATAGCTTTGACGTTTCCTTTGCTATGCATTAAGATGAACTCTGGTGCACTCCAGGTCACAAGGCATTGCGTATACAGGGTTGTGGAGGGGAGACTTTACAACGGGCGGATACAGAGGAGCAACCCGAAGCCGCCCGCGGCCTAAACGATGGCCGCTATCCCGTGTATGCAGGGTAGCTAACTTTCCTAGTACAATCTCCGCTTCGCCCTTCAAGAGATGTGCTATTACTTGGATCTCACCAGCTTCTTTCACCCTTTGCATCGCTCCTAAGGCTTTTTATACCCTCTATCGACAGTGGCGGGCTGTACCACTGATGTGTGAAAGTACCTGTCTGACTTACGTCTTGATTACATTTGCTTCTGCATAGATTTGGGCCAAAATCTTGGGCTACTATCTAATCTATATTGCTAATGAGATTGCCATATTTTTCTTATAAGGCATACGCCTGATTTTTGCCTATATCTTCTTATTCACCGGTTTAAGGCTGCCTCCGTTCTTTAGAGCAATATCGTATCTCTCCATAATAAATTTCCTTATGTCGATTAATTTGCGCTTATTGATTAACTTTTTATAGCTCTGCCGGTTAACTTCACTGCACTTCAGAGCATAAGCACAGAAATTGTTGGAAACAGGTAGGCATGTGAAGCCCCACGAAATCTAGGGGGTAAAAGTACGCGCACCACAACTTAGTACGCGCACCACAAATGCGGTTCTTACAGTATTTAGTACTATGAAAAGCAGTGGACAGGACAACGCGTTGTGCACTTGCTTTTGCATATGTATGGAGAACACGCTTCGTCTGAAGTGACAAAGCTTGTAATGCATAGATCTTTGATACCGATGTTTATAGCCTTCAAGGCCAAGGAAAAGATAGCAGTCAGTCCTGTGTAATTCGTCTGCCGTCGGTGTGGAAAGAAAGCGATGCAGAAAAGAAAGGCATGGGCGTCTACTAGCGATCGTGTTCAGTCGGCTACTGTGAACATAAGCACACAGGGGGGGGGGGGGGGGGGCGGAAAAAGCATGAGGAATTATTTTATGGACATCGTTCGTCTTCAGGCGGGCCCACCAATACGAGGAAAATATTTGTTCCTTATAAATAGACCTCCATTATGCCGTGACGTCTCGAAAATGTGGTGGCACTGATGGGAGTTCTGTGATGGTCAATTTTCGAACGTTGGCTGTTATTACCTCGTTCCACTGTTCCGCGTCGTCGTTGTCGTCAGTGTCCGCTACGCCACCTGCGACCGGCGCACTAGGGCAGATGCCAAAACGGAGAGAGGGAAATCCCTCTCCGCTTTCAGAGAAAGGCAGATAGAGGGAAAGTGCGGAAGGACATCGGGTAGGAAGCGGCGAGTTTTCAAAGTGGCTTGGGCGTTCGCCTCGGCTGCGGTAAGTGGTTGGTTCGAACCGCACCGAAGAACAAGGATCGGTACTAACGTCTCCCGGCCCGGCTTATTTCTTTGTGGTCGCAGTAGAGCTAACGCTCAAACATTCGCGTGACAGACTCGTGACCGTCCTGTGAATTCACGGATTTCACCTTTTGTAACGAGATGGCGTTAAAGGTGTCATTATGCAGAAAATCCAGCGCCGGCGCTCTGAGCGAAAAGTCACGAGCATGACTCTGGTAGTTAGGGTCCAGGGAGCAAAATAAGAGGCAGTTAGGTCACCAAGGTCATGTGACCTTGCGACTTCATCACAACCCGCACACCAGATTGTGACCAAACTGCCCACCGCGGGAGGTGGCAGTTAAATCAATGATTGGTCTCTCGGGAAGAGCAACCTGAGTCGCGCAAGGCACCCCTCTGGGAGCACCTGTCATGAGAGGGCAGAGGGGCATCGCTTAACCGCTCCACCGCTGCGCCAGGAGGGGTATGAGTACTTCTAGTGATCTTTGGACGTTAAACAGGGAATGACCCGCGTATGTGTGAACTACCCATTACGTTATCTCGTTATACCAGTAAGGCGAGGCTTAAGTGAACCCTCCACTTTTCGGCCGTGTGTACCACAGCTTCCATGCATGCAGGCTTCGTGGCATCTAATAAAGCATAGGAAACGGAACTCCAATTACAACAATCAGCAGCCTCGACAGCTCCTTCTTCTCCTCACAATATAAAGGCCTTATTCCTTTCACTTTTTCGCCGTTGAACTTTGATGCTGAAGCCGAAGACGTAACTGCTGATTGAAAAATCTTCGGGACAGAAGCATGCAGTTCGCAGCAATACCCACTCTTAATTTAGCGACCGAACAGGCTGCTATGCCACTGCGCACCTCTTCGAATAACATTCGTTGTTGTCGATTGGGACGCGCGGTCGTAAGACGGCACCAAACGCCCTGACGTTCGCATGCCTCCATCAAAATTCGACCGCCGTGGCCGGGACGCGGGTTCGATCCCGACTGCGGCGGTCGAATTTCGATGGAGGCGAAATTCTAGAGGACCGTGTACTGTGCGATGTCAGTGCACGTTACAGGACCCCAGGTCGTCGAAATTTCCGGAGCCCTTCACCACGGCGTTCCTCATATCCTGAGTTTCTTTGGGCCGAACACTTTTAAGAAGTCTTTCTTACCATTGGCCATTGATGACCGGAAATCGATTCTCGAACCCGTCATGAACGAACGCGAGAAGTTTAAATTTATGCAGTCGATACCAGCGCGCATTGCTGCATTGAATATTGACACAGTACCAATCAATCCAGTGGCGCCATACCGCGGCCGAACTGTTTTAGATGGGACTTGCCATGCCTTGCGCACTCGAGGGGATAGGGGATTGTCATCTTCCTCGCTCGAGCTCCCTGCTGTCTTGCACGCCCAGCACGTCTCATTAAACCTCGTCTGTGTGCTTCGACCGTTTATCGGTGACATATTTCCTGGAGCAGGCGAGTAGCGTCCCATATACTCTGACTGCGAGGACACTCTTGACGCCTGTTCTCCACACGTGGACTAAACACCCGTGCACAAGATGAGCCGCCGTCTGCGAGGCCTACAACCGGAGTTCGGCCAACTGACAGCACCGCTAACGGACATGCCATCTACCACGGCTAGCCAGAAAACTCAGAATTCCAGGCATGCCCTGTCATTCCTCCTCCACGCGCCTCGGTCGCCACCACCATTCCACGGGGACAGGTTCGAGGACGTCGAAGACTGGTTGGCCAGCTCTGGCCGAGTGGCGGGTTTCAATGACTGCACTGTAAAAAATTTTTTCCAAAAAAAACAGACATTTTCTGGCAGCTGTCCTGCCAGAAAATGTCTGTACAGTTCTGTTTTCCGTTTTTCAGTTTTTCGGTTATTTTACAATGTTAGATTTTTATCATTTACCGAAAATCCCTGTAAAATTTCTGTGAAATTTCATTTTCTGTTTCAAAGCAAGTCTGTGATTTTCAGGTTTTTCTTTCTCATTATTTACTGAAAGCTTGTAAAATGTCTGTGAAATTCATTTTTCTGTTTTCAGTTATTCTGTTATTTTACAGTGTTTCTTTTCTGTCATGTACAGAAAATCTGTGAAATTCACTTTTCTGTTTTCAGTTATTGTTATTTTACAATGTTTCTTTTCTATCATGTACAGAAAATCTGTGACTGCAAATTGAGTTTAGTTGTCTGTTTTTGGCTGCCCTGTTAATTTACACACAATTTTCTTTTTGGTTTGCAGAAAATATATTTGAAATTCTTGCAATGTTCTGTTTACTATTAGTTGTTCTTTAAATACAATTTTTTTCCCCGCACAAAATACGGTTTCTGTGCAAGCACAAGGGCTCATTAAATTACAAATACGATCTTTGCGTCGTTTATGCCAATGAAAGTGTGATATCACATAATTCGTTGCTCGAGGGAAGTTGCGTGAAGTAATTTAAGAATATTTAAATATGAAACGTTTGCACAACACTGATTTTCATCAGTATAGCATTGCCTGAGAACCAAAAGCCAAGCAGCTTGATATGAATGAACACTTTATTAAATCGAAAGTCACATCAGCATCAGCAGTCTTCTATAGCTCGAAGACTATTTCTGAGCCCAACATAATAAAATGTTATACAACACAAGCAACAGAAACTAAAAATCTAAAGGTCATAGTATTTCAAAGCCGTTGCGAGTGCAGCCACTCTTGGTGACAGGCAGTGCTGCTTCCCGCCATTCTTTCGCACCTTTGTTCCTCTTGCAGGATTAATACCTGCAATAGCCCTGAAACAAAGAGCCACGAGCTATCACTAACGACCAGGCACAAAAACTTAATTTTTATAGTTGAAAGACAAAAATATATTCGTTCTACACTTGCACAACCACTCTGACAAGGGCGGATGTGTTAAAAAAATCAGGTCTCATATATGATCCGCTACGTTGTGAGGGGTAAAAGCTAAGTAAAAAAAAAACACTAATATCTTACCTGTTCCCACCCAGAAATAAAACTCTAGCTTTGTGAGGCATCACTTTGCTGCTCAAACCTTCTTTTCAAGCTCCTCATAGCGATAAAGTAGCAAGATTCGTTTTATCAACAACCACAGATCAGCATGACTCACAGGCAGTGCTGGGCGGAAAGAGCATACGATGCTTCTACAATGTCATTGTTTACGAGGCATGTGTTGGAGTTTCCGGTCATACAGGTACCATTAGAAACAGAAGTATCTAGGATGCTACTGAAGTCATTTAAGCACCTTGCTTCTCAGTGATCACCTCATTTTACTACCACATATTGAATTACTTGAGATCGACTTTCATCTCCACAAGTGAGGTTTTGATCCAGTGGGTAATGATAAAAGTGTCGGACTAGTTCGTAGCTTATGCGCCCTAGGAACTCATAGCCACTACAGTACATGTGGCCCTATGAATGCAGGAGGATTGAACGGATAAAACAAGGAGAAACGTGCTTTAATAAAACGTTAGGTCTCTTTTGCCTACCTTGCTACAACGGTTTGCCATGTCAGGACGCACCCCTCTCTCATAAAAAACAGCCTGAAATCCGTACCCCGATTCCATTACCTTAAGTGTGTGTGTGTGAGATGCGGCAGAAAAAGAGTGGGAGAGACATTTTTTTCCTTCCGATTGATATTTTATATACAGGGTGATTTTTGTCACTTTTGAAGATATGTTTTAAATACTTAGCTACGTCGGTGTGGTCTTCTGAGCTGGACTGTACAGCAAGGCAGACATTAGGTGCCTCAAATGTATCTGTAGTTACATAATTAACTTTGACTGACTTTTCTATTTTTCATCTCAGAAGCAAGGTAGGTTATGTTGCAAAATTGATGGTCGTCAACTTTGAATATGAGCTGTTTTTAAATACTCCTAAATGGCAGTATCATTCCAGACATCGACCAACAAAAATACACATACGAAAGCTCGTTGAGTCAGCTTTCCACCATTGCATATTCATAGAAAAATCGCTTCTCACACTTCTAATGCATGCAGCAAGTACAGGCACAGTTAGTGTATTTTTATGATGTATAAGTTAACTAGATTTCGGCAAGAATACGATGCGCAGTTACGGCATTGTATAGATAGGTAAAGTGGGCCAGCCAATTGAACAAGGTTTCCTCCGATACTTCGAAATACATTGCCGAGTAACAAAATTTAAAAATAAGCTTAACCTTCGATGTTGCCAGATAAATTTTGCAATACAACCTTCCCTTTAAAAAGCAGAAATAGTAAAGTTTGTAAGCTAATTTAAGCTGATTAATCGTCGAATTATTCATCCTTATGAGGTACATAATGTCCACTTTGCAGTACAATCCAGCACAATAGAAAGCACCGGCGCATTTCTCACACTTTTTAAAATAGAAGGCTGCAAAGGTTAAAAAAAAATTAACGTTTATAATACAGTTGCGTGCTTGTCACTTGCTTTGTTTTTGGTGTTGTGCTTTATTATAACAAAACAAACAAAATACCTGATCTCAGACCTCCACATTTACTAGAATGCATCCTTGTCTGTATGCTCTTGCATTAGCCTTCCAGCAGAACTAATAGACAGCACACAGGCGTGATCCCAAGCTGCTGCTGTACTGTTAACTATAGAGATAAAAGGTTTCTTTATGACGTCTCGCTGTTTGACACATATTTTCAAAAATGAGACTGGATAATGAGGGCATGTTATTACGTCAGTCAATGGTAAATCAATTATTAATTTCTTGTACTACAATGTTGCTAAATCTCCCTACCTTAAAGCAAATTTTCTTCGCAGCGGCTCCTATACTACAGCACACTACCAAATATCTTTAGCATTATTGCGTCCCAGTGCTAGTTCAATGCCAAACTGAAGAAATGCCAACTTTCACCTCTATAAGCAAACTTCATTGACAGTATGATATTCTCGATGAACACGCACACTGTTCAAAAAGCTTTTCAGTTGAAGTGCATTTTCTTCACGTACACTCAGTTTAGCAGCGTAGTAACCGCTTTTCTAAATAAGGTTCTGGAAGATTGGCAGACTGCAGTATGCATTTGCACAGGGCGTGCTGTGACGTCAGGCGAGTGTACAGGTGAGTGAACATTGGCTTCAGTTCTTACCTCTGTGTGAATTCCAAGCACAGGCTCGTCTCCTTCTGGTACTGGATGTTAAAAGCAAAATGGGCAAAGAACAGCAGCTTGAAGGCCTCGTCTGGCTTCGATGCATGAAGCACTGGATGGGTGTCCACGCAGATTGTGTATGAATTAGCAGTGAGAAAAGTCCATCCTGGAAAAGAGTTGGAAGGAAGCATTATTATTCGCTTTGTCCTTTTTTTATTATGTCTTTCAGTTACACGTAAAGTCTTTATTCAGAGGGGTGGGTCCATCACCATTAGGTTTAGGAGGATAAGTGAATAACGAGGAAGGGATAACGACGAAGATTGCATTGACCTATATATGATAGGCACATCGAGCCAGCAATACTCATTAAGCATTTCAATCAGCGGGAAGTGTATTTTAATAAATTGCATACATTTGTCTAATAAAATAAAGATTTGCATTTCGGACAAGGTAGCACCATTTAGTGCATTTTTTCAGCAATTTTTTTAAGAACTGCCCCTTTAGTCAGTCATCAGTATCTTACCTTTCACGCAGATGAAAGGACAGCTTGGCAGATCCCCCAAGTCATCGTCGCTGGCCATCTCTTTATATGAAAAATCCAATTCACATGTGCATTAGCATTAGGATCAGTCAATGGCATGTAATAAAAGAAAAATGTTGCCTTAAGTCCTCAACACAGACGCCATTTCACTTAAATATGAGTTACCATTGCGTCGCACGCTAAAACACACCGCAGCAAGTCTGCTGGCTTTGAGGATAAATTTTTGTTTATGGGCAAGGTTGACATAAAACTTCCAGATTTTTCTGTTATCTCAGTACAAATGTTAGAGACGTGGGTAAAACAATCACTGCACTACTGTTATAAAAGGCAGTGCTGACTTGATTATTGGGAGGAATAAATTAATGGGACACTTCACATTGTGCATTAACGTGCGACGACTGCAAGGAAATAATGCAAACTACATTTATCAGTTTTTACCTCTGTTAGCTTGTAAAACAGCTCTTTGTCTTCTGAAGATTGCGAGCAGTAGTAGTGGCATGGCTCCGTATTCAACTGCCATTGACTTCCTGTTAGTTTTGGCAGCTTCTATTTCTTGGAGACAAGACTTCACACATTCTTTTTTTACTTGGCTGTGTGCGTAACGAAAAACTTGCCGTCCAACAGTCTTTAGTCGGTCATCGAAAGTCTTTGCAACATTTGAGCCTAGCAAGATGTTTACGTGGTTGGTCAGGTGCTTTGCCTGAAACAGAAATGGCCAGCTTCGCTCAATGTCTCGAATATTTTTGGATGCATTGATAAGCTGACGTTGTGATGCATAAGTCTCTGACATGAGCTGTGCAACCATGGTCTCATCTGGAAACGCAAGCCTGAACTGCGACAGCAAGTCGTCTTTTTTCTTCTCCTGTGAGTCAGCAGTCTCCTCAGATGGAAGCTTTGGCTGCCATGCCACACACCCATATGAGTCTCTCTGAATATTCACTCGTTTGACACTCAAGTCCAGTTCATCGTCCGGTTCGAACTGATGTGGCTGCTCAGAGCTTGGCCTTCGTTTGTTGTTAACACAGTTTTCAAGTTTCCACAAGAGTGTCTCAATACCCGAGCCAATTACTGCCCCATTTAGGGTGTCCTCGAATGTCTCCGGGTAATGGCTCACAATTTCAGCTGCGATGGCCCTCAAGATCTTGCGACCTGGCTTCCTGTTTATGGCAAGAATATGGTCACTCACAAGTCGTACCATTTCATTCAAGTCGCTCTTTACTGGACGCTTCCCTTCTTGGCAAGCCTTCATAAGCTGTGGTGGGAAAACCTCCCAAGGTGTAGAAAAGCTTGCACACTGTGTGCTTGTAGGCGATTGAATGTCGTTGGGAGAAAGTGACACTGGTGGGTTGGGCGTAGCCGCTGAGTGAAACCTTTCAAGAAGAATCCTTCTGCTGATGGGCTTTAAAAATTGCAAATCCTCTTCAACCACATACTTCAGATGTTCCAGGGACTCTACACCACATTGCTGCAGCTTCTGGACTGTCAGCTCTACAATCTCCTTGTCCAGGGCTGGCAGCCAGTTGGAAATTCGTTGTTCCAACTCCATTGCAGCAATCTGAAACACAGTTCAAACTCCATCAAGTAATCCATGCTTCAAAACACAAACAGGATAACTGCAGCGGGCAAGGTTGTACTGGATTAATGGTGTGTTGTCAAGCAAGCTGTCGAGCTCAATGCACTTGATTGGACCGTCATTACTTAAGATGTTAAAATACTGCATTCCTGGTTCATACGATGTACTAACAGTTTTTACAAGAAAAAAATGCCGGGCATCTTTCGACAGGATCAGCTGTATTTCCCCAAACTTTAGTTCGCCATTCTGCCGTGACATTACAACTAGCATTTTGCACTCATACAACAGACCCCGAATAGTTGCTTGCTGTGTTGAGAAAATTTCCCCTTCATCAGAAACAACTTCCCGAACTTCGTTCTGAATTTCAGGACTGCAAAGGCTGATCATGAAAGTAGATGCATTGTCGAGAACGTCAGTACTGCTTCCTGTGTTCTTGTAAGCTTGGAAAAGCTGATGCCGCTGAGATAAAGTCAACGTCAAATTCTTGAAATTTTGACAATTTCTAGCACATTTCTTGAAGTAGCTGTGTTTGCTCTCGCATCGCATTGTCCACAATCTGATCAGGGGACTAAACTGCATAATAAGCATTGGATAGTGAAGAAGGTAATGGTGTTTTGGCCTCAATGGAATATTTGGGAACAGAGCTGCTCTGCTTGTCATGTAATCTTCGATGATATCTTGGAGCCTCATAGCCATTGCACTTGTAACTGCTGGCGCAGTAACTAAAAGAACAATTTCTGATCAATCATTAATTGGGAGACGCCTCGCATGCTGACTTTCAACCAATTAGTATAGCAGCACCGTAGATACTAATTTGTACTGTGAACAGCATGCATTTGAATACATAAGCTTGAACACACCTGTCCTGAACATGGTAGAAGTCGTTTTCTTTTTTTATACTGAAACCCAAACAGTGCCTTACATAGGAGCTGTTATTTAGGCTTGTTCTCTGATATATGCATCTGTCACGCAAAGTAAATGGATGATCAGTGTTAGCTAGTCCACGTTGTACTTCTATCGTCGCATTTGCTTTGAATACCGCGGCCATGCACTAGTGCGTGATGATTGCGGTTTTATTTTGGCTTAGTTACAGGCTCTCTTGACTGACCTGCAGCGTGATTGCGGATGCCTTAAGTTAGTATCTACTACTTTACAAAGGCCGGGAGCCTTCCGCTCAGGTTGTGAATGCATTTCTGCCAGTTTTATAGCGCGAAAGCACTAATCCGGAGGTTCCTACCCCAAGAAAATTCTGCTCTTGCTTACTTGTGAAGCAGCTGCATAGCAGCAGCTGCATAGGAACACTATAACAGTTAGCCAAGCATAGTGATGACACTGTGCCTATACATGGTAGCCATAACAAGGGCAACCATGACCCGAACATGAGTTAACTTGGAATTTGGTGCCCGGGCCACCGCCAAATTTCAGCATGGTTCACCCAAAAATTGACCTCAGCCAAACTGGACCAAAACTGATTATAAGTAATCAGTTTTATTCAATACAAGTATATTTAGTTCTCTGCAATGTCCAGTTCAAGTACTGTTAATTTGATTACATTCGGAGAATTTTGGTTATTTAAGTCACTAATTACTCTTCACTAATTAGCAGTCACTAGTCAGGTACTACTAATTGTTAAATTATTATGTCAAGTTCAAGTACTGTTGATTTGGTTGATTTTCTGGTAATTTAATTCCCTAATTGCTTTTGACTAATGAAGGGTCACTTATCAGAGGTCACCATTTCTCCTTTACTACCTTTAGGTCAAATACCGTTCGTCTGATTACATTCGGAGCATTTATAGCCATTTTATTCACTAATTGTTTATCGCCAATTAAGGGTCGGTAATTAAGTGTCAGTATTTAGTCCTTTACTACCTCGAGTTCAGGTAGTGTTCATTTCATTGTAATTTAAGCATGCTGTCAAGCATCTACGCCGTTTGCATTTCTGCGCCAGCCTCCGAAGAGAACTGACACGTGCGGGTGACCGACGACCCGTTCCCCGCATAACATGCATCTCACCGTCCAGAACTGTCCGTAATACGTGATATAGTCCAATATGGTTGTTCTCATTACCCGGCAAACAGAGCAAACAGGATATTCAACATTAAAATTTTCAGATTATATTTCACAGCCATAGCAAAAGCCGTGTGGAATCTATTTGACGCTTATGCCGATACAGCGGCGGCGACCAGGCCGCCGAGCCTACTGAGGCGAAGACATGCTCCACCGCAATACACGGGGGAGCGCAGGCCGCGTAGCAACCGCAAAGCTGGAAACGAACGATCCACCTCCGGGTCGACGTTGCTTGTCGACAGCTAGGCAAGGGCCAAGACCGCAGCTTTGTTTACTCGAGAAATTTCGCGTACGCATGCAGAGTCTGAACACTCGTGAGTTCAAAGATACCGTGAGCCGAACGGCCTCCGCTCAGCCGTAGCTCCGCGTGAGCAAGATGCGATGCCGCTGCATTCGAAACGACAAGCTGGTTCGGCTCGCGCGAGTGGCCGGTGCGCCGGCCGAATGACGACAGTTGGCGCGGCGGCCAATGCCGCGAGTCGAAGCTCAAGCGAGAACCCGAGCCCTGGCAGATCTCAAATTTAACGCACACACCACGTTAAAACACGCTGCAAAGATTTCAGATAGCCTTTAGATGCTATCGTGAATGCGATGAAAATTAAGGGCTGCGTGGTTGCGGTAGCGAGGCCGCGGCACGATTTAGAAGCTAGCACAATGAAATATGGAATAGACACACGACGCTTGCCGCTACGGCGGCGTCCGCGGCGGCAAGTGATTCGCGCGTGAGCGCTCGTCCTGTTCGTTTTAACTTTTAACTGCGTGTCAAAGCTGCACCTTCACCATGAACAGTTTACGGAGCGTAGGCAGCTTGAAACCGCAAGGCGGAGGATGAAAGTTACGCAGGGCTAGGGCTTTCCCGCTATTTAGTGAGATGCGAGCTATGTGCCCATGCCTTAATATTTCGCTACAGTAATCCACCTCCATCGCACGCAACATCTACAATATAGTTTAGAGATTTCCACCGGTGACACAAAGCAAATCACACTCTCTGTATCAAGTGGCAGAGGTTGTTTGTTCACTCACCTTTCCAAATGAAACGAATAAATCGATGCACGAAGACACCAAGCCCCTCTTCATGCGGAAGTCATCTTGCGAAGTGCAGCTCCGCATCAAAAGCAACCACATAGTACTAGTTGTGCGAAAAATTTAGTTTACTACACTCTAGGCTTTAAAAAATAAACGGATGTTTTTTAAGGTGTTCAGGTGCATTATTCGTAGCTTACTTCTTAATAGAGACGCACGTGACTAGACCACGGCGGTCAAAAACAGAAAATGTCTGTTTTTTTGCTTGATCACCTTTCTGTTTTTTCCAGTAACAGATTTTTTCCGTGCGGCAACAGTAAATTTCTGCAAAAACGCCTGTAATTTTACACACTTTTTTTACAGTGTGGTGCGGATAGCGCAAGTTGCGAAACGTCTGCTTTGCACTGCACGACTCGGCCAAAACCTGGTTTGAGAACCACGAAGCTTCATTTACCACCTGGGAGGCTTTTCGACGAGAGCTGCTAGCGACATTTACCAGTAGCGAAAGAAAAGAGAAAGCTGAAATCGCCCTGCAGTCGAGATCACAGCAGCCGAACGAGAGTGTCGCGATGTTCATAGAGGACATGACCCGACTGTTCAATCGGGCCGACCCTGCTATGCCCGAAGCCCAGAAGGTGCACCACTTAATGCGTGGCGTAAAAGAGCAGCTGTTTGCCGGACTGGTCCGTGACCCGCCACGAACAGTGTCCGACTTCACCAAGGAGGCAATGAGTATCGAGCGCTCTTTACAGGAACGGGGCGCCCACTACGGACGTCAGCCTACTGTAGCAGCCGCTTCCCAGTACACGCCTACGTCGCTGACCGCCGAGGAGCTTTGGGAGCTTGTAAGAATCCTTGTGCGCGAGGAACTGGCGAAACGTCAACTTGAAGCTCCACAGGCCAGCGTCGCTGCCGTAACGGACGTGGTCCTGAAGAAATCCGACGAGTTGTGCAGCCGCCCCCAGCTCCACACCCGGCGCCCTCCGTTATGACGTACAGCGACGTACTCTGAAGTCCTGGGCCAGCGATGTGACCCTTTTCCCCCGTCGCTCCTGTGCCATCTCTGCGGTACCCAATCGCAGCAGTACTCTCCGTGCCGCCGGAGTCCAGGCCCCCCATGAGCAAAGCGCACGCGTGGCGTGCGCAGAACAATCGGCCGCTCTATTACCACTGCGGGGAGCCCGGCCACGTCCTCCGCCACTGCCCCTACAGCAGAATGGGTTTAAGGGTGTTTTCACCTGACGCACCTCGGCCGCGCTACGGTGAACTACCACAGCATATCGAGCAGTACTTGGCTGATAACGTGCAGTCTTCGACCTTGCAGCGACGCCAGTCCCGATCACCATCCCCAAGACGGCTCTCTTCGCCCAGCCGCCCGTCGTCCTCTGTCCAGTTCAGAGGTACATCCCCACGTCGGGAAAACTGAAGACGGCGTCCTCCGGGTATAGGTCTGCGGTACTGGACCGAGTCAAGAGCCGCAACCCGACGATTCGCCGCCACGCTCCGACCGACGATGACCATACCCGTCCACGTCGACGACGCGCTGCGACCGACTAGTCTCCGCCGAAATTCCGGTATCCGCCGACAACCACGACGTTAACGCACTCGTGGATACCGGCGCTGATTTTTCTGTAATGAGCAGACGGTTAGCCACGGCCTTAAGGAAGGTTCCGACCCCTTTGTCGGGGCCGCAGATCCGGACAGCCGGTGGCCATGTGGTAACTCCGATCGGTGTCTGCACTTCGCGAATCCAGATCCGCGGAGTTACTTTCCCTGGTTGCTTTGCTGTGTTACCTGAGTGCTTCAAGTACCTCATACTCGGTTTGGATTTCCTTCAGCAGTACGGTGCCGTTATCAACCTTCAGAAGCTAATCGTGTCTTTTTTGCACACAAGGTCCTGTCGACGACGATGCCGAGCCACGCAGAGCTAGGTTATGCGTCTTTGACGACCACGTATTGATCCCGTCAAGAGCGAGCATGTTTGTTACCGTAGAGTGCGATAACAGCCCAAGCCCTCGTGGCATCGCTGGAACCAACATCTCGCTGCTCCTGGGTGGGCAAAGTATGTGTGGCTCGCGGAATTATTGAACAGTGGGTGAACCGAACTTTTGGTGACCAATTTTGGTTCTCGACCTCAGTGTTTGCCTGGCAAAACACCTATTGCGTATTCGAATAACTTAGCGCATTCGCGCGACAGCACGCGTTGTCCGGAATCCCGGCATACGTGGAGGCACCAACCACTCCCATAAAAACCGCCGTGAACCCGAACCTCTCGTCTAATCATAAACGCTGCCTAGGGAGAATTACCGAATCTCTCCGCGACTGTTTTGCCTCGGCCTCCAAGTTTAGGCAGACTCCGCTCACAAAGCATCGCATTACAGTTGACGCCAACCAGCGGCCGTTACGTCAGCCGCCTTATCAAATCCCTTCGAAGGAACGGGATGCCATTCACCGACAATTTCAAGAAATGCTCCAAGACGACGTGATACAGCCGTCGACAAGCCCGTGGGCATCGCCTGTTCTAGTGGCGAAGAAATATGGAACCCTACGGTTCTGTGTCTATTCATCATCATCATCAGCCTTACTACACCCACTGCAGGGCAAAGGCCTCTCCCATGTCTCTCGAATTAACCCTATCCTTTGCCAGCTGCATCCACCCTTCGACTACAAACTTTTTAATCTCATCCGCCCACCTAACCTTCTGCCGCCCCCTGCTGCGCTTACTTTCTCTTGGAATCCACTCCGTTACTCTTAAGGACCAGCGGTTATCTTGCCTTCGCATTACATGCCCTGCCCAAGCCCATTTCTTTCTCTTGATTTCGACTACGATGTCATTAACCCGTGTTTGTTCCGTCACCTACTCTGCCCGCTTGGTATCTCTTAGCGTTACACCTATCATTTTTCTTTCCATGGCTCGCTGCGTTGTCCTTAACTTAAGCTGAACTCTTTTCGTTAGCCTCCACGTTTCTGCACCGTAGGTGAGCACCGGTAAGATTTTGCTGTTGTACACTTTCCTCTTGAGGGAAATTGGTAAACTGCCACTCATGATCTGCGAGAATTTTTCATATGCGCTCCACTCCATTCTTATCCTTCTAGTTATCTCCCTCTCATGATCCGGATCAGCTGTCACTACCTGCACTAAGTAGACGTATTCCGTCACAATTTCTAGTCTCTCGCTGCCAATTGTGAACTGTTGTTCCCTTGCTAGGCTGTTGGACATTACCTTGGTTTTCTGCATGTTAATTTTTAGACCCATCGATCTGCTCTGCCTGTCTAACTCATTGATCATGATTTGCAGTTCACCTCCTGAGTGACTCAGCAAGGCAATGTCATCAGCAAATCGCAGATTATTTAGGTATTCTCCCTTTATTCTTATTCCCAACTGTTCCCAATTCAGGCCTCGAGATACCTCCTGTAAACATGCGGTAAACAGCATTGGCGAGATCGTGTCTCCTTGCCTGACGCCCTTCCTTATTGGAATTTTATTGCTGACTTTATGGAGGACTATAGTAGCTGTACAGTTATATATACCTTCCAGTATTTGGACATAAGGCTCTTCTACCCCCGATTACGCAATGCCTGTATGACTGCTGAGGTTTCCACTTAGTCGAATGCTTTCTCGTAATCAATGAAAGCTATATATAGAGGTTGATTATATTCTGGGCATTTCTCTATCACCTGATTGATAGTGTGAATATGATCTATTGTGGAATATCCTTTACGAAAGCCTGCCTTATCATTTGGTTGATTAAAGTCCAGCGTTACCCTGACTCTATTAGCGATTACCTTAGTAAATACTTTGTAGGCAACGGATAGTAAGCTGATTGGCCTGTAATTTTTCAAGTCCTTGGCGTCTCCCTTATTATGAATTAAGATAATGTTTGCATTCTTCCAAGCTTCTGGTACAGTCGAGGTCAGAAGGCATTGCGTATACAAGGTGGCTAGTTTTTCTAGCACGATGTCCCCTCCATCCTTCAACAGATCTGCTGTTACCTGATCCTCCCCAGCTGCTTTTCCCCTTTTTATTGCTTCTAAGGCTGTCTTTACTTATCTTTCGTTACTGGCGGGATGACGCATTGCTGTGCACTGCTGTCTTTCTCATTAGCGCTCTGATTACATTGGCTACTGTACAGGTCTGTGTTGAACTCTTCGGATACGTTAACTATCTTATCCATATTGCTAATGACATTGCCCTGCTTGTCTCTTAATGCATACATCTGGTTTATACCTATGCCTAGTTTCCTCTTCACTGCTTTTAGGCTACCTCCGTTCTTTAGAGCATGCTCGATTCTCTCCATATTAAATTTCCTTATGTCGGCTACCTTGCGCTTATTTATTAACTTTGAAAGCTCTGTTAGTTCTATTTTATCGGTAGGGTTAGACGACCTCATGCTTTGGCGCTTCTTAATCAGATCTTTCGTCACCTGAGATAGCTTCCCGGCATCTTTTCGAACTGTCCTACCGGCTACTTCTACTGCGCACTCCGTAATTATTGATGTCAGATTATCGTGCATTGAATGAACATCAAGATCGTCTTCCTCAGTTAAGGCCGAATATCTGTTTTGCAGCGCTATAAACTCCTGTGCTTTCCCTCTTATGGCTAACTCGTTAATGGTCTTCTTATTCTTTAGCTTCTTCCGTTCCCTCTTCACGTCTAAGCTAATTCTAGACCTTACCATTCTGTGGTCGCTACAACGCACCTTTCCGAGGACTGCCACATCCTGAATGATGCCGGGTTTAGCGCATAGTATGAAGTCGATTTCATTTTTAGTCTCACCATTGGGGCTCTTCCAGGTCCACTTCCTGTTTTCTCGTTTGCGGAAGAAGGTATTCATGATCCGTAAATTATTTCTATCCGCGAATTCGACTAATAACTCTCCCCTGCTATTTCTAGAGCCTATCCCATAGTCACCTACCGCGTGGTCGTCAGCCTGCTTCTTGCCCACCTTCGCATTGAAGTCGCCCATCAGTACAGTGTACTGCGATTTTACTTTATTCATTGCCGATTCTACGTCCTCATAGAAACTTTCAACGGTCTGGTCATCATGGCTGGATGTGGGTGCCTAGGTCTGTTCTACTTTCAGCTTGTACCTTCTATTCAGCCTAATTACTATAGCTGCTGCCCTCTCGTTAATACTATAGAACTCCTCCACGTTGCCCGCTATATCCTTATTAATGAGGGATCCCACACCTAGTTCTCGTCTATCCCCTAATCCGCGATAGCACAGTCTGTGTCCGTCCTTTAGTACTGTATACACCTCACCTGTCCTCCTAACTTCGCTAATCCCTGTCACATCCCATTTAATTCCCGCTAGTTCTTCGAACAGCACTGCTAGGCTAGCCTCACTAGATAAAGTTCTAGCGTTAAACGTTGCCAGGTTCAGATTCCAATGGCGGCCTGTCCGGAGCCAGAGATTCTTAGCACCCTCCGCTGCGTCACAGGTCTGACCGCCGCCGTGGTCAGTTGCTCCGCAGCCGCAGGGGACTGAGGGCCGAGGGTTAATTGGTTTGATCATAGAAGGTTGTGGCCAAGTACTACACCAGGGTGGCCAAATCCTGCTCTGGTGAGAGAATGCGTTGTCGGTTCTGGTCACCGAGATCAGGCCGCACTCCAGGCCTGGTTATGCAATTCCATCGACACGCGGATTTTATTTTGAAACCCGGTGGAGAATTGCGTGGCACCAGGATTTGAGCCCCGGTCCTCTTGCACGCGAGGCGGACGTTCTACCTCTACGCCATCGCTGCATCCTGTGTCTATTACAGACGTCTAAATAAATTCACCAAGAAAGACATTTATACTCTGCCACGCATTGATGACTCCCTGGACCGGCTACACCACGCCACGTACTTCTCGTTACTAGATTTACGCAGTGGCTATTGGCAAATCGAGGTGGACGAACGTGATCGGGTAAAGACCGCCTTTATTACACCTGATGGTCTCTACGAATTCCGGGTGCTCCCTTTCAGTCAGTGCTTGGCTCCTGCCACCTTCCAGCGGATAAGGGACACCGTGCTTGCCATTCTAAAATGGCAGTCCTGCCTCGTGTACCTGGATGACGTAGTCATCTTCTCCGCCACGTTCGAAGAGTACCTAAGGCGCCTGCGCGCTGCGTTCGCAGCAATTTGTTCGGCCGGTCTTTCCCTCAAGCCCGAAAAGTGTCACTTTGCTTTGCAGAAGTTGAAGTTTCTCGGCCACATCGTGAGCGCTAAGAGAGTCAGCCCTGACCTCGATAAGACCGCCGCCGTCACTGCTTTGCCCGTGCCCACCAATAGGCGAAGTGTGCACCGCTTTGTGGGTTCCTGCACCTATTATCGGCGTTTTGTGCCGAACTTCTCCCAGACCGCTGAGCCTCTCACTCGCCTCACGAAAGATGCCGAACCGTTCCTCTGGGGTCAGGAGCAACAACAGACCTTTGAAGACCTCCGCACTCGTCTCCAGAGTATGCCCATCTTTTGCCACTTCGACGAGTCAGCCGACACTGAACTGCACACAGACGCGAGCAACATCGGCCTGGGTGCGGTCCTTGTGCAGTGGCAGGATGGTCCCGAACGCGTCATCGCACACGCAAGCCGCACCTTGTCACGCTCGGAGGTGAACTGTTCTACTACTGAAAAAGAATGCCTGGCAATTGTGTGAAAATAATAATTGGTTTCTTGGTGGAAAGGAAATGGCGGAGTATCTGTCTCATATATCGTTGGACACCTGAACCGCGCCGTAAGGGAAAGGATAAAGGAGGGAGTGAAAGAAGAGAGGAACAAATAGGTCCGCAGTGGAGGGCTCCGGAATAATTTAGACCACCTGGGGATCTTTAACGCACAGCACACGGGCGCCTTAGCGTTTTTCCTCCATAAAAACGCAGCCGCCGCGGTCGGGTTCGAACCCGGGAACTCCGTATCAGGAGTCGAGCGCCCTAACCACTGAGCCACCGCGGCGGGGCGCAATTGTGTGGGCAGTGACCAAATTTCGCCCGTATTTATACGGCCGCCATTTTAGAGTCGTCAGTGATCACCATTCGCTTTGTTGGCTGGCGAACCTCAAAGATCCCTCGGAACGGCTTGCACGCTGGAGCCTTCGCCTTCAAGAGTTCGATGTCACCATCGTTTATAAGTCCAGGAGGAAGCACAGTGATGCCTACTGTCTGTATAGTGCTCCTATCGAGGACAACCAAGCTGATCCCGACGAGGATTCTGTTTTTTTCGGCACCATCTCTACGTCCGTCCTCACTCAACACCTAAGAGACGACAGTGAATTACGGCACCTCATTGATTATCTTGAAGTAAGCGTGAATCTTCTCACGTGGACTGTCGTCCTTCTGTTTGCGCGATGGCGTTCTGTATAAGAAAAACTACAACCCCACGGCAGCTGCTTATCTGCTCGTCGTACCTGCGGCCTTGCGCGACGGAGACCTGCCGGCGTGCCATGATGACCCATCTTCTGGTCACCGGGGTTTTTCCTGCACTTTGGCGTGGATACGCCAAATGTACTACTTGCCCAGGGTTGCTGCAATTGTCCAGCGTTACGCCAGAACTTGCCGCGAGTGCCAACGTCGCAAGACGCCGCCGAATTAGCCAGCCGGACTACTGCAGCCTATTCATCCGCCACAAGTCCCCTTCCACCAAGTCGGCATGGACTTAGTCGGCCCATTTCCGGAGTCTTCGCTGGGTAACCGCTACATTGTGGTCCCCACCGACTACCTCAGCCGGTGCTGTGAAACTAAAGCCTTCCCTCGAGGTACCGCTGACGAAATTGCAAACTTTTTCGTTCAAAATATTGTGCTTCGTCACGGTGCACCCATCATCGTTGTAACTGACAGGGGACCGGCGTTTACCTCGGCCCTTACGCAGGAGGTTATGAGCCCTAGCGGCAAAAGTCACCGCAAAACAACCGCTTATCACCCTCAAACGAACGGACTCACCCAACGGCTCAACAAGACGATCGCCGACATGATTTCCATGTATGTTGACGCTGACCACCGGAACAGGGACACCATACTCCGTTACGTTACATTTGCCTATAATACTGCTCTACAAAAAACGACGCGCTTCACTTCAGTTCGTTCAGTGCATGATGGCGAAGCCACAACCATGCTGGACGCAATATTGCTTTCGACTGGTCCTATCTCATCTGTTATGGGTGCTGCCCCAACTTGTTCGTCACGCCGAGGCCGCCCGTCAACTCGCCCGAATGCGCATCCGACACCAGCAAGGAAATTACGACGCTCGCCGAGGTTTTAGTTACCAGCCCAGCGAACAAGTCTAGGTTTGGAGCCCAATCCGCCTGCGTGGGCGCTCCGAAAGGTTTTGCGCCGATATTCTGGCCCCTACGAGGTACTTCGACAAGTCAGTGTGGTGAACTAGAGGTTTTCCCCCAGTGAACAGTTCACTCCTCTAGACGGACGACCTTCGAAGTCGTTCATGTCGCACGGATGAAGCCGTACCTCGCCCGCTAGCGTTTCAGGCGTGTCTGCACTAGCCGCCAGACACATGCGACGTACCTTGTCTTCCTGCTTCTCATTGCTGCGGCACCGAGTCGTTACCCTTCAGAGGGGGAGTAATGCCACAGTACCAATAAATCCAGTGGCGCCATACCGCGGCCGAACTGTTTTAGATGGGACTTGTCATGCCTTGCGCACTCGAGGGGCTAGGGGATTGTCATCTTCCTCGCTCGAGCTCTCTGCTGTCTTGCACGCCCAGCACGTCTTATTAAACCTGGTCTGCGTGCTTCGACCGTTTATGGGTGACAATATATAAACAGTGATAGCTCAGAATAATGTTTCCTTCCCCTACCCCTACTGGACCGTGCAGCCAACCATGTATGTATATATATATATATATATATATATGTGTGTGTGTGTGTGTGTGTGTGTGTGTGTGTGTGTGTGTGTGTGTGTGTGTGTGTGTGTGTGTGTGTGTGTGTGTGTGTGTGTGTGTGTGTGTGTGTGTGTGTGTGTGTGTGTGTGTGTGTGTGTGTGTGTGTGTGTGTGTGTGTGTGTGTGTGTGTGTGTGTGTGTGTGTGTGTGTGTAAAGTTGAGAAACGCTTCATTTAGACAGATTTATTTTCAGTCGGCGTTTCGGACAGAGCCTGTCCTTTCTCAAGACTGAAGGAGTTAGCATTGGCACACATGTCCGACACATGGACGAACCCACAAGCAAACGAATGCTGGAAAGAACCTCGGCTGAAAAGAAAAAAATACTAGAAAAGGAATAAATAGAGAAACAGAAGAAAAGAGAAAGAAAAAAGGAAAACGAGGAGCGGGAGGGGAGAATAGGCACCCCTCAAGTACAGTGAACTGTAATATTGGGTAGTGTGCTGACAGGCACGGCTCGTGGTGACCCCGCCGGTGTCGAGAGGGCGCGGCGGCGTGTGGTGGCGCTGCACGCGTCCTCACTGGTAAAAACGAGTGGCGCATTCGGCAAGCGTCGCAGTAGGCGTGGTAGCCACGCCGACGAATTATCGCGACATTCGCGTGGGTGTCACCGAAATGGCTAAGCGGACATTGAATGGAACTTTATTTCTGTCCTGTGCACATGTTTACTCATTCCTCAAAGGTTCACAAGTTACATAGCATGAGGGAATATTGCTGGATATTATAATGCGCTGCACACGGGTTGTACAGCTTTTTCTATTAACACTTAACGTCAATAGTAGTAGCATGTGGTGTAGCGCAATTTGATACATGACGGGGCAAACGCGGGATGAAACGAGTGACGGCGGCAAAAATTATTTTTATTCGCAAAGAGCCGAGATGCACAGAAAAGAGATGGGTAGGAAAACGATAGGTAGAAGGAATTCGGCACGTAGACACATATCCGCAAGTCATTTAGACACAACAGTAACAGTGACTTCTTATTTATTTGGGCAGCCATGCAGCCACTGCTGTTTGAAACAAATGAGGCAGATTTGTCACCACTGCATATATATGCTCACTCATTTCCTCAGATCTCCCCCTTTTCCTACAACTTGTTCTAGCAAGTCACGGCATAGTTAGCAACGGCTCAGTTTGAGGTGCTTGGCCCGTGCGCGTTTTTCTGTATTTTTTTAGTGAACTCCTTTCACATAGAGAAAGAAGTTCAGTCAAATTATTATGTAGACCCGTATTAATTCTTCAGACAGGCCTTCCGCGTGAACGGGGTAACCAACTTTTTCTGCAGTCTACTTCTAACCACATCCAACACATTTCGGAATGCAATTCATTTCAGCTAGACCATTCTGTGAAGAAGTTTTCAAGTTTCAACACAAAGCCATAAAGATGCGCCGATGGGTACAGCGCAATCCTCCGTGGTCGCGGTATTTTGTCAGCCTCGCAGGAAAAAAGTTTTCATCGGGCGACTGCATTGTAAGCAAGGTTAGGCACAATTGGTAATTTGTCTTCAATACACATTTCCATGAAGCATACCCTGCTAGGTAAAAAACGAGTCTACAGTCACCTTCAGCTACGTGCTCATCGTGGTCATGTGCTGGCAAACAAGCTGAATTCGGTTCTTGATGGAAGGCCTTTACACTGCATTTAAAGGCTGCTTATCTGGGCATTCTCCATCACATCTGTCTTCAAAGGCTAGCAGAGAATCTGGCACTGTCTCAGGAGGATTACCTTGAGATACTCACTTTATGAGCCCATAAAATGAAAGGCAATTGCCTAGAATTAAAAATTGGGTCAGTTTATGGTGCTGGTTGCACCCTAAAGGCTGCCTTATGATTCCGAACAGATTCTCAAGAGGATTTTGGCTAAGCTTTGAAGTCATCAGATATCTGCACTTTAGCTTTTCTGTCAGGTATGCCAACAGCTGGAGTGTGCATAAAATATTCAAACGAAGAACAGCGGCTGTTGAAGCGCTCAGAAAACCACGACCAGTTTTTACAAGCCTAGTCAAAAAATGATAAAAATGTCTGCATTCATGAGCATCCCATATGTGAACAAAAACGTGGAGTGACCCCGAGAAGCGCGCGAACCAGCGCAAAACCGCACAAACGAGCAACAACGAGACCCGTTGCGGTGGCTCAGTGGTTAAGGCGCTCGGCTTCTGATCCGGAGTACCCGAGTTCGAACCCGACCGCGGCGGCGGGGTTTCGATGGAGGCGAAATGCAAAAGGCGTCCGTACGTGGTGTGCGATGTCAGTGCACGTTAAAGATCCCCCCGTGGTCGAAATTATTCTGGAGCCCTCCACTACGGCACCAATTTCATCTTTTCTTCTTTCAGCCCCTCCTTTAACCCCCCCCCCCCCTTTTGACGCGGCTCAGGTGTCCGCCGATATGTGAGACATATACTGCGCCATTTCCTTTCGCCAAAAAACCAATTTAATTTAATTTAATTTACAACAACGAGCCCGCAAATTCAAACACGGCGCAGCTGCAGTGACGGCACATCTTACCGTGATGTCTACTGTGGCGCCACCTCGTGTCGGCGCCGCGAAGCAGAAGCCTGTCGACATTCGCGGGGCCACCACCCCCCATTGAGCCGCCGCGGGGTGACCACACTACCCAATATTCAACAAGGTTGAGGACTGGGCGAGTTGGTAAGTATTCATTTTAAACCAGCCAGAAGACGCGACACAAAGGAAGAAGCAAACAAGACGAGGCTGTAGCGACACTACTGTAGTTTATAGAAATGAAAAACAAATCTGTCGCGAGATAGTTGAAGCCTTCTACATTGCTAAGGCTAAGGACACGTGTGTGGCTAAGCCGTCGGTAAACCTTCACGCTAAGGAATTTGCCTTTTTAGATAACTTGTTAGTAAGACCCTGACATTGGAAAAAAATTTTTGTGTGCCCTTTCACTGATACGGCTTATGTGCGCGCGCATCTCAGTGCGAGTCTTCGTTGTTTTCTTCCTTTCAATAAAACTTCAGTTGTTAGTCCAGCCTCGGCTTGTTTGCTTCTTCCTTTGTGTCGCGTCTTCTGGCTGGTTTAAAATGAATACCCAATATTCTAGTTCACTGTACCTCAAGGCAACAAAAGAGCGGCGGCGAGTAAGGTGCACGGAACCAGACGGTGGCGGAATCGCCGAACAGATAAGAATTAGAGATGCATACACTAGCGTGCCGCCGGACAAAAAGGATAAACAAATAAAGAAAATAAAATGCAGACAGGGCAGGAGACTTCCGTCATCTGGAGCCCACTCGGCACGAAGTGTCAAGGCGGAATCATAGGCGCGGTGAGCTTAACTAGACACACGTCTGATGGGCAAGCGAGACTGATGGGCAAGTTGGTATGACATACTGAGGTTAAACAGCGCACCTGAACAAAGACGCTGGAAGAAGAGGTTAGACACAAGGCGGTGTCTGGTCTCTTCTTCGCTCGTCCTTGTTCAGGTGCGCTGTTTTAGCCTTATTACCGCGTAGGGTAAGCGTATTTAAGCTGTTTTCAGCCGTGAAATAAGGTGATGGGAAAATAAACGAACTAAAGATGAAATGCCACATTCCCCTTGCTTTGTATAAGCAGCAAATTATTAAGTAGCAGCGGTGCCGGCCAAGCGATAGCGCGTTGGTCATGCACACAGGTGAAGATGCGGGCACAAGGTTGTCTGCCAATTGTAGCCAGCGACCACTCCATGCTCGCACCTTTCCCTCCCCAGCGCTACATGCGCTTTTCTTCCCTTCTACTCAACCCCCGACTGTTCCCCCTGTGGGGCCCCGAAAGCCACATTCGACCCCATTATGTTCATCTGCCGATAACTACAGCCGCCGGCCCAATGGGCCCTCGCGGACTCGGAGGGGTGGGAGGTAGTGGTCTCTAGCTCCGACCCGGCTTCGCAACAGAGGCTGGTGCAGTGGTCGGAGAAAGTCGTCGTCAGACACCGGCTGGCTGCTACCACCCGTGACCAGAAGGCAGCCTACCTCTGAAATTTTGAACTATAAGGGCTGTGCCAATAATAAATTTTTTGGTCATCACCACCGGCTGATTGGTGGAGTGGCGCAATCCTTTATCTTTGGTTTTCAGAAGCACCGCTTATCTGTGCTCATCGCGCGTTGCAATTCATATTGATAGAGACCGAACTTAGCGGATAGAAGTGCTCGGCTGAATGTACAACCAGAGGTAGAACGTTATATATTAGAATTCGTCAAAAGGGCCTTCTTACCTGAATTTTATTGTTAACAGCGGAGTATTGAAGCACGTGTGGTCCTTGCACAGGAGTTGTGATGTTATTCACCTGAACACTGGTACTTGATCCTTGGTTCATCACACTGAAGGCGTAGTGGTCAGTGAAGTCGAGAGCTGCATACGTGACTGTGCTTTGGTTGACCCTTCCAAGGTATATACCTGCATCGTTGCTTGAAAAAGGAAATAAAGGAAAGCGCATTGTACTCGCCGTAAAGCACAACATAAAGAACGGTCTCTAGACTAGCCGCCGTAAAGGAAATTAATAATAATAATAATAATAATAATAATAATAATAATAATAATAATAATAATAATAATAATTGGTTTTTGGTGCAAAGGAAATGGCGCAGGATCTGTCTCATATATCGTTGGACACCTGAACCGCGCCGTAAGGGAAGGGATAAAGGAGGGAGTGAAAGAAGAGAGGAACAAATAGGTCCGTAGTGGAGGGCTCCGGAATAATTTCGACCACCTGGGGATCTTTAACGTGCACTGACATCGCACAGCACACGGGCGCTTTAGCGTTTTTCCTCCATAAAAACGCAGCCGCCGCGGTCGGGTTCGAACCCGGGAACAAAATTGAAAATCGGTTTTTGAGGAAAGAAAATGGTGCAGTATCTGTCTCATATCGTTGGACATCTGAAGCGCGCCGCAACGGAAGCGATATTGGAGGGAGTGAAAGAATAAAGGAAGAAAGAGATGCCGTAGTGGAGGGCTCCGGAATAATTTCGGCCACCTGGGGATCTTCAACGTGCACTGCCATCGCACAGCACGGGCGCCTTTGCTTTTAGCCTCCATCAAAACACGGCCACCGCGGTCGGGTTCGAACCCTGGTACTCCGGCTCAGTAAACGAGCGCTTATTTCTTTCACAGTTTTGCAGGTCAACCGGTCAATCCCCATTTGCAGCCATACTGCCTGGACAAGACCTTCAAGTTCATGCTCGCCATCCTAACACGCTTACTACTTTACACCCTCCTCCTCTTCACCAGGCCTTCCTCCTAGGAGGGATGACCCTATGATGAATGTTAAATAATGAACGCTTTGCCCAGAAGGAGACAACTCCTCTTGTCGAAACGTTGGCAGTCACTCTGGGGCATTACTCTACATTGTTGACTTTGTGTATGTCGGATGGATGCATGGGTGGAAGATGGGAGCGTCCCCTCTCAAAAACGGTGCTCGCAGTTGGATGACGCTCAGCTTTTTTTTAATTGTTTTTTAAATGGTATTCAAATTCGCCGTTTTCCTGAATTACGTTTTTAGTCCTACCCTTCTAACTTTATTTCACCTCTCTGCTTTTGAGCCACCAATCTTCCAATCGCTTTTAGCAAACTTGCACCGCAGATTCATTCACATATGACCACTGTTATTTCGAAACCCTAGGGCCTCAGAGAGCGTGACTGTGCCTGCATCGACATCCGGATGTATACCATGACATTTGAGTATCAGGTGCTCAATTGTTCCTACAGATTTACCACAAACATCACATGTGTCATCTTCGTTAAATTTCTTTTTGTAGCTCCGCGTTCTAAGACACCCTGATCTAGCTTCAAAGAGAAGGGCACTAACTCTTGATTTATCATAAAATGCTTCAGTAACGATCTCCCTTTTCTAGTATCGATTTAGTTCTACACTATGCTTCTCTTCCACTGAAATAATCAAGTTTTTACCTCCCGCTTTTTTTTGCCTGTCGTTTAATGCTCTTTCTTTCTCTGTCCTCGTGTCCAGCATACTAACTGGTTAGTTTCCTAGTTCCTTTCCGCCATTGCGAGTCAACTCTCTTTCTGCATAAGTATTTAAATACATTAGCTGCCAACCTTTTACCGTCCAATTTCCTCAGGCGTTATTCGTATATTATTTTACTCTGAGCTTCCCGTGCTTCGAACGATGCCGGGCCTATGTTCCCCTGTACTGCCTCATTTTGGTTTTGCCGGGGGCACCTAGTGCTAATCTTTCAACAGCTCTATGATTTAATTCGAACATCGACGGAACTTCTGCCCTTAAGCACGGAACCGCATTCCCAAAAGTAATCCCCGGCATCATTATTCCTTTCCAAATAGCTCTCAGTGTTTCATATCTGTCATACCTCCACAATGCCCTATGTTTTCAAGGTGAAAAACGTAGCGCAAAGAAACGAGGACACAGAAAGACGGACAACACACAAAGCGCCGTGTGCTGTCCGTCTTTCTGTGTCCTCGTTTCTTTGCGCTACGTTTTTCACCTTGAAGTTATGAACCAACAAGCCCAAGCATATACCCTTCTGCCCTATGTTTCATTATCCCGGCATCTCTTGGCCCTTTTTCTACGAGAGACTGTTCGTGCTTTTCCGTGTACATCTGCCCTTCGTTTCCCATACCCCGAGATTTTTGTATTCGGCCACTCCGGGTATTTCATGGCCTTGCATAGTAAGCACGTGATCACTTGTATCGTTGAAAATGATCACACCTAGCTTAGTTGCGCTGAAACTGAAATCCAGAGCGCCCCCTTCGTTTACAAGCAATTAACCACAGTTTGCAAATCTTCCTGGCTATCTGCTAACAGTTCTATATCGTCTGCATACATTAAACCCGGTAGCCTGTGCTCAACGACCTTTCCGCTTAATCTGTACGACAGATTACAACCTAGATTGCTTTCTTTATGCATAGTAGCAGCGCAAGAAACACACACACACAAAAGAAGAACTAGAAACCTGGAGACACGCACAGACGCTGCTGACACGCACAGACTGACAGACACGCACAGATTGCTTTCTTGTATCCTTCTTTTCATATTTATGGTATAAAGCATGAACAGCAGCGTTGATAGAGGACAACCTGGCCTTAATCATTTGCGTACCTCGACAGTTAGAATGCTTTTTATCCCTTCCCATGTAATTTCAATTTTATCTCGGAATATTTTCTGTAGAAAATCACCGACCTCATGACCTATACCTTCATCTTCGAACATGTTCTAGAGGACTTCTCTGTTGACGTTGTAGTATTCACCGCTTAAGGCGTAAGCACCGCTTAGGAAGGCTCAATGCAGAGGTCTGTTTTCCGCCTTAGCTATTTCTATGCACTGGGTGAGCACGAACAGAATGTCATCTAAGCAGCTACACCTTCTGAATACGTTCTGAAGTTCTCTGAGTATCTTATTGCTTTCTACCCACGACAGCGTTTTTAATTTCACCACCTGCTTTGCCAGCTTGTATAAAACAGGTGTTAATGTAATCGGTCGGAAGGATTTTATGTTCATCTTATCTCAAATCCGTTTATCAATCAAACTTAATTTTACTCTGTCTGCAGCTGTGCGGAATTGGCTTATTTGTTATGACTATCTTCAATGCTTCTAATAATGTTTGCTTGCTTCTTGGTCCAACTTCATTAATCTGCTGGATTGTAATGTCCATCCGCAGGGATGTGCATTTAGGAACAATCGCTTCCGCGTTTATTCACTTAAAGACTTGTCAGTTCTGATCTGCTCTCTATTGTGCGGTCCTGTGTTGCTCCCTCGTTTAGGGAGATTACCCTATCGTCGCTCTTAAATGAATGAGCTGTGACTTATGTTATGCAGTTAACAGCGTCGTCTCCCTATAAACATTTTCCCTCGGCATCGTGAATCGGTTCCTGCTTTCTGTGATTCGCTTTGTCCAGCCAGGTTATATGCTTTCAGAATTTTCTTGGCCCCCTTTAGTAGCATCGTGAACTTGAGCCAGCCAACGAACAGAGGGCGGCTTTGTTTTAGCCTGGACGAGGGCCTGGGCTTGCTGTTTCTTTTTTCGATAAGATTCCCATTGTTGGCAAACCATCTGCCTGGCCTCTCTCTACAATGAATTCCTGAAAAAAGGCCTAACAATGACCTGACAAAACCGTATTCTGGTTGTAAGGGTCGCCGAATTGAAAGAATTTCGGCCATTCAAGGTTCTTCGACGCTCCTTACAAGCTGAATATCTCCATAGAAATGCTGTCACACCAACATGGTATTAAATCCTCCTCCTAACACCTAGCAGCAGAGCTCAGCCGCTTAACTATCGCGAAGCATTGCTCAGCACTTGCTATAGTGGGGCGATGGCTGGTCTTTTCTACACCGACACACTGAAGACGCGCGGAGGGTGCGAGTGCTGTACCGAGAAGCTCTCAATGAATACGAACTCCTGGCAGAAAGCGTTTTGGGAAGGACTGACTTGGCCAATTTACCACTCGCCTGCACTGATCTAGGGCGCCCGTTGTCTTGTGCAGCCGTACGACGAACGAGCTACCGCTGCTGTTAGGAACTTCCTCGGTCTTCGGCGCCTCTTGGCAACAGCCACTCTTTAGTAACTGAACACTGTAAGACAGAGCACGTGCACAATTGGGATAGCAAAAAACTGTGTGTTTTAGGAAAGCCTGCCACTAATTTTGAGGAACAGAGTATATGGGGTAAACAGGTTTTTCCGGCATTAAAAATAATAGAGTTGGCTGAATTAAAAAAGTTGGGCTGAGGCTTAGCTAAAGTGTTAAACCTGGATATTTCGAAGCGAAAAGCGTTTAGCAAGGCGTGCCTCTCGTGATTCTGGCGTTTCAGCCGCTTATCTAGCCTTGCACTCTTCACATCTTCGCTGCTTTTGAGCCAACTCGCACGCTACCACTTCTGGGTCTTCTTCTCCTCCTTCCATGGCGAAAGATCAGACAACGGAGGCCGCGCGCGACGACGGCTGCGGCAGCAGCGGCCACCTGCGCTCCGCGTGACGTGACTTGGTTTCACGGTCAGACGAAGGAGTTGGCTACGACGGCTGCGGCAGCAGCGACCACCTGCGCTCCGCGTGACGTCACTCGGCTTCGCGCATGCGCAGCTGTGGCAAATCTGTAGTGTGGCTCACGCGAAGCGTGGCGTTGACTAGCCTAGTGAAGCTTCTCACTTCAAAAAGAAAAAAAGGACGAATTATGTTAGCTAGTAAAAGGATTAACTAATTAACGATAGTTAACTTTTTAGCTATTACCGAGAGATGCTGATAGCGATTAGTTCCTTGTAGCCGGCTGTTAGTGGTAGCAATATCAGTTTTTATAATTTCGAAAACGCCCTTATCCTCGCCGCAAAGGCTCAACCAATTTGGTCCATTTCTCGCGCCTTTCGAAAAGTGCGCGCCTGTGGGCGCGCCACTCCAAGTCAATCAAATCGCGACGCTCAGTGACGCGCGCACCACGCGACCATTTTTCGGTGGTAACCAGGCGAGATCCTAGGGCGTTAATCAGGCGGCGCCCCCCCCCCCCCCCCCCTTCAGTGCACTGAGCTAAGCGGTATGAGCAGCAGTGGCAAGCAGGAGAACATGATCCTAATGGGGCTTGCAGAGTAGCTAAACGGATTAAAAAGATGGGGTGGTAATTAGGTAGCAGCCTGGTAGCACCTATTACGTCGTAGCTCCAACTGCACGCTGACATCATGCTAGCGCACTTATTCGCATTTGGCGTAAATACACAGAGTGATATTTTTCCTTCTGCTTTCTAATGAATAGTCTTCAAAAATAAACCTAGTAAGCCCTATGCATGGACACAACAAATTAAAAAAATCCCCTATGCTGGTTGGTGTCGAAGACTGCTGGCTTCCGTCATGTATGTCATAACAAGCCCCTCTTTCGCCTTCCATGGTGTGCGCAATAGCTAAAACGACTGTCTCGATTCTGGCAGTCTTTATGTCATAGGTAGCTTAAGAGGTCCTCGCACAGCTTTCGACCTCGCCGTTCGATCATGTTCCTACGTGGAACTCGCAGTAATACAGGACGTGCTACGTCCGGCACTATGAACGAGGGTGGCGCTGCTGATCACTCTGAAGGTTCGCTTGCACTACACTTAAGCACCCCGAAACCGGTAGGTTGGATAGCCGTCGCCGTAGCTCAGTTGGTTGAGCACCGGACGCCATATTCGGAGGTCGTGGGCTCGAATCCCACCGGCGGCATGTGGTTGTTTTTCTCCTGGTTTTATTATCCTCCCATTCATGAAAAACTTCAAAAGAAAACATCCGTTATGCTCCTTGCGCTCGGTGGCTGTTCGCTTCCATCATATACGTCATAACGAGCACCAATTTTCCCGGGACTTGTCTGCTTATACATATATTTTTATATATTGGGAACAGCAGTTCAGAATTGGTAGCGACGTGCTGGAAGTCGTAAAGGAATATGTCTACTTAGGGCAGGTAGTGACCGCTGATCCGGATCATGATATGGAAATAACTAGTAGACTAAGAATGGGGTGGAGCTCATGTGGCATGTTTTCTCACACCAGGAATGCCAGTTTAGCAACATGCTTGAGGAGAAAGGTATACAACAGCTGTATCTTACCGGTACTCATCTTTAAGGCAGAAACGTGGAGGCTAACGACAAGGGTTAAGCTCAAGTTAAGGACAACGTAGCGAGCCATCGAAAGAAAAATTACAGGTTTAACGCTAAGAGACCGGGAGCGGGCAGAGTGGGTGAGGGAACAAACGCGGGTTAATGACATCCTTGTCGACATCAAGAGGAAGAAATGGGCTCGGGCAGGGCATGTAATGCGAAGGCAAATTAGCTGGTGGCCATTAAGGGTAACGGAGTAGATTCCAAGAAAAGACAAGCGTAGCAGAGGGTGGCAGAAGGTTAGGTGGGTAGATGAGATTGAGAAGTTTACAGGCATACGGTGGGCGCAGCTGGCGAGGGACAGTGCGAATCGGAGACATGGGAGATGCCTTTGCCCTACTGTGGGCGTAGCCAGGCTGATTATATATATATATATATATATATATATATATATATATATATATATATATATATATATATATATATATATATATATATATATATATATATATATATATATATATATATATATATATGTGTGTGTGTGTGTGGGTTCATAAATATATATATATATATATATATATATATATATATATATATATATATATATATATATATATATATATATATATTTATGAAGGGAGCCAACAGTCACCGAAACAAAGGTGCATAGGGGAACGTTAATTTTTTTTTTATTAATGCGTTACGCTTATCAGTGGGATAATAATACTAAGATTAATAAATCGCTTAAAGAAAATTACTTATAAAGCAGCAGAAAAAACAACCATGCCGCCGGTGGGATCCGAACCCACGACCTCCGAATATCGCGTCCGGTGCTCTTACCAACTGAGCTACGGCGACGGCTGTCCAACCTGCTGCTCTCGTGGGTATTATGTTTACTGGGTGTAAGCGAGCCTTGAGAGTGTTCACCAGCGCCACCCTCGACCATAGCGGCGGACGTAGCACGCCCTCTAATACCGCGAGCGTGACGTAGAACGTCATCTAACGGTGAGGGCGGAAACTGTGCGAGAGCCCTCTTATGCTACCTGTGGCATCAAGACTGCCAGAACCGAGACCCTCGTTAAGCTATTTATATATATATATATATATATATATATATATATATATATATATATATATATATATATATATATATATATATATATATATATATATATATATATATAGAGAGAGAGAGAGAGAGAGAGAGAGAGTAGGGAGGGAGGGAGTAGTGGCGAGGTGGGGATGTTGAAAAGGAGAGGGTTCCGGCTGGCTACCCGGCACGTGTTAAGATGTAGAGGAAAAGACAAAATAGAGAGGCGAACCGATGATGACAAATGTAATTACATGACTGCCATGACCGTTGTTTCCATAACTTTACAATGCACAACGAGGCAGCTTTCATTAGTGCGCATATGCTGCGCTGACACAGGCTCTGAGCTTGGGCTTGCGCTTGGCGATCTTCAAGAGTTCCAAGAATATTAAGAATGTTGCATCAAGACACATGACGCCGTGTCTGGAAGAGCAAGCCTTTCGGTTCGTTACGAATGCGGCATCACTCGCGCCACAAACGTGAGGTGTGCTCATCAGCCCAGGCTATTCAATGCATCGGTTATACTCCAATTATTGTATAGCGCGCTCTGGGGCTCATAATAAGTCATTATTGCTACGTAGGTTCGTCCACAGCGCGATCAAATATGTCGTGAATTAATATATATGTCGTGAATATGTCGTGAATATATATATATATATATATATATATATATATATATAGAGAGAGAGAGAGAGAGAGAGAGAGTAGGGAGGGAGGGAGTAGTGGCGAGGTGGGGATGTTGAAAAGGAGAGGGTTCCGGCTGGCTACCCGGCACGTGTTAAGATGTAGAGGAAAAGACAAAATAGAGAGGCGAACCGATGATGACAAATGTAATTACATGACTGCCATGACCGTTGTTTCCATAACTTTACAATGCACAACGAGGCAGCTTTCATTAGTGCGCATATGCTGCGCTGACACAGGCTCTGAGCTTGGGCTTGCGCTTGGCGATCTTCAAGAGTTCCAAGAATATTAAGAATGTTGCATCAAGACACATGACGCCGTGTCTGGAAGAGCAAGCCTTTCGGTTCGTTACGAATGCGGCATCACTCGCGTTATCATGTTACACTTATCAAGTGAAGCTTGGGTTACGTCGGGAACCTTTTTTGCACGTGATCGTTGTCTAAGATCTGTGCACATCCTCAACACACTTTACCGTCATACTCACCACAACGCTTCACTTCGAGCCCCTGTAGCACGTTTGAACCAACGACCCTTAGTAGTGTATGTGTTGCGTACCCGCCTGGCACACACAGAGCCTGGGCTCGAACCGCAATGCCGGCGAATTTCTGTCTTCGAATGGTCATTATCGTGCTGACATGCTCTGATGACACGCTCAGCGGCACGCTCTGCTGAGAGGTCCTGTACACGCCCCTTATGAGACAAGAAATGTTTTCGCATTAAACAAAAATTACGCACTGTTTATGCTCTACTGCGTATCGCTCTCAAGTCAGCAGAAGCTGAGCAGACGCAATTGATGACGCTCTTCAACCGGGCAGATGCGGTGCAAGCGCTCAAATTACTCTGTTTGCAGTGGCACCAAATTTCACTCTAGCCGGTTTGTCTCGCACGGAGCATGAGTGGCCGAACAGGTTCGCATGCATTTAATGCTCATATTCGCTGGGTGATTTTGCTGTGCACGTCATGTTTCGTAGAGCGACGCTTTTCGGTGCGTCGGCCTCAACGACCAATTCCTCGCATTTGCGGAAACATTGGGACTTACTTAGGACAGTCTGTGCCCTTCGAGGAGGCCGTCCCTCTGCGCCACGCAAAGCCGCTCTCCCTGGAGAGCATCGCTCAACGCCGGAGTCCCCGAGTGGCGAGAGGGGAGGTGTCTGGGGGCTTAGACCGTGGGAGCGACGAGACAACCACGAAAGCGTCAGTCGCAAAACAAACCTTGTACGCATCAAATCTTTTTGTAAGCAGTCGACTTCGACGCGTTCAGTGCTGTGCACGGAGACGAGCGAGAGCCGCTCCCGAGTCGTTCTCCTGCTGCTGCTGCGGCGGCGGCTATGTATTCATCGTGCCGATATCCGAGAAAATGCTGCGCCTGCAGCAGCAGGGCATGGTTACTCAGCTGTGGTATCCCATCAACCGCAGCCTTTTTCCGCGTTAAGCACGCACACCTGCGCCATCCTGCTCTGTCCCCAGCTGTGCACGCTGCGGCGGAGCAGCTGTGACGTCACGTCAGCCGCAGCGCCATCTCCGCCTGTTGTTCTAGTAAGCCTTGCATGGCTGTGCTCTTGCCGGTCTGCTGTGAAGCTTCCCTCTGGAATGTTTTGCGGTGTCGATCGCCGCGGCATAACACACGGCCAAGCAGTGAAGCAAGCATTTTTTAGGCGGACCGGTTGGAAATTAGCACGCCACCTGCCTGCGCTTAGGGCATAAGCATCCGCGCTCTATCGAAACCACACGGGGCTCGCGTCAGCTAACTGTGGTACGCCGAGGGCTCCTACGGAAGGAATAATAGCAGCAAAACGCGCCTCTAATTTTTCGGACTATGATATCGCGGCTCACGTGGCTCACAGGAGCAGTTTGAAGGCACGCAGTGGAACAATTCAAGCGCCCCCAGGGCACTGCAGCTTGCCTATAACCGCCCATATCAACTCTCGGTGTAAGACAATCGGTGTGCATGTTGACCTCTTTATACCTTGCCCGAAACTGGCACAGCCAGAATGATTATTGGTTGAAGCGAAAGAACACGCCTCCAGGTTTTTAGAAATAAAATTTGTAAGACTGGTCTTGTGTCTTTGTACAATGTTGACTCTTAATTAACGCGAATGCTCCTTGACACACACAAAGTGAAGAATGGAGGGATAACCCTCAGGCTGCCTGCCAACGTTTCGAGAGGTCTTGTCTTCGTCTGGGCGAAGGGTTCAACATTGGCCGGGTTTAAATAGGGCCTTCACTGCTTGGACAAGTTCACACTCCACATCCTAACACCCTTCCGAATTCACGCACTCCTCCCCCTCACCGGACCTTTCCCCAGCAGCATGGCTAATCGGTCCAATATTGGAAGTATATTTTCAAAGGCAGGTCTTACAAAGGGGCAAAGTGAAACCATCCATTTCCAACGTTGGGCAATTACCTGTGCTGCTTGGGTCCCCCTCGTAGCGATGGCCCTATGTAAGCTCCCCCCACTCCCTCCATGATGAACGTTTTGCCCTATGGAAGACAAGTGCGCTTTTCGAGAGATTAGAAACCACCCTGAGGCCTTTACCTTCCTTGTTAAGGGTTGGGAATGTTATATAAAGGATGGGAAACATTATAAAAAGAAATTACTTACAAAATAAAAATAAAGTAGTTATGCATATCTGCATGAGTGTTCTAAAGTTTAAAAATGCGGATGAGTAGGTGATTGCAGCGACGACGCGTGGAAGGACATTACAGTCGAAGGGTGAGCTGTGAAGAATGATGCGACAATGTATTATTGTATACATGTTTGTGGACAACTCGAAGAGAACGACCACTGCGGAGTGCAATGCGCCCCAGAGGGCTGATGCAGGGCGGTTCATGAAATTAACTGTATAAAAAATTATGAGATAAGCACTTGCTAACGATTACAAGTCATAAAAGCCAGGCTTGTAATGCCGGACTCTGCTTTAAACGATGTTATGGCTACTATTGTGTCCTGTGTTTCTGTTTCGGTTTGTTCGAATTGAACTGGATTTGGCCTTGTTTACGTCATCTGTTCTTCATTAGTGCTTAGATTACCACGTGATTGTTTTATATAAAAACTATCCTGCCATTAATAAAACGTCATTAGTCATGTTATGCTGAGGCACGACTAACTTCTTGGGAGGCCCTCCAGGCCGACACCACAGTTATATTGTAGTAATGATATAAATGAATAAATTTTGTGCTCGGTCCTCTACAGATACCAGAGAGCTTTAGATATATTTGTTTAAGGCTCCAGATGGCAGATGCATATGCCAGCTATGATCTGAAGAGTGACTTGTACACAAACAGTTTTAGGATTGTCAGCGCGTTACGTGCATGACGTTTTAGAATCCAAGGCGTCTGATAGCGCTGAAATGACCTTAGCGACTTGCATGTTTCAGGTACCAGCGTCCCAACGGGGCAGTTCACCCAGAGCACGTTGGCAATCTGGCCACGCCGGTGGGAAGAGCTGTAGCATCGCGGCATCGCCAGCGGTGCTGATGAAGATGAAGTTAGCGTGACCTCCCTCGCGCAGACCAGAAGCTCTCGCTCGGGCAACAGAGAACGCTTTCGGCAACCGGCCTGGCCAGCAACGTGAATAGCCCACTCCGCCGGCTCACCAGCCGCGGCTACCGGGACTCCAATAAATGTGGACCTTCCACCACATCTAGTGACACCGGACGACAGCTTCGCAGCACGCAACGCAGATCCCACCGGCTCTGCGCTCCTGCCCGTCCTGTCCCTCCACTTAGCCTTGCCGCTGCACGACCGCTGTTTGCACCAGGACATCGGCAGTTTCTTCTCGCCGCCATGTCCGCGCCTACAAGCGCACGCGATGAGCTCCTCCAGCCCTATCAGCGCTCCTTCCTTCCTCGGCTGCCCGGCCTGCTCGCTTTTTATGCCAGGGACACCGTTTTGTGGATGGCGCTGCTGGACTCGAATGTGTGTATGGAGTGTGGCACTACAATGGCCTATGTTCTACTGTGACTGAATATGTGCATAGATGGTGACTTCTGGAGTGGACTGTGATGCGGACTGTGTGGATTGATTGTGTGCATAGATGGTGACTGCGGGAGAGAATGTGTGCTATTATAAGAGACTGTGCGCTTAGCGGGGTAGATGCGGCATTATTAATATCGAAGGGACGCTGTGGTGGAGCAATTGCCGGCTGATAAAGCAAGGCTAACCCCACCTGCAGCATTCAACACCTCAACTCAACTCAACTCGCACTTTTATGTCAACAACGTGTTCAGCAAGCTGCTGCGCTATCAGCACACCAGCCGCGAACTACCACCCGGTCTTTTGGCACCGCTGCGGTTGCCGCTTCCCTGCCCCGACATATACGCAGACTTAAGAAGTGCCTGACGGCGTACTTTAGCTTGGAGCTCCCGCCGACTCTCTGCGCTTCTGTTCTCGACTCAGAAGCTGCGGCGGCACTCTACCCACCACCCCTGGCCGCATTCTCTATCCGAGCTGTTTGGACTTTCCCTCCGCCCGCTCCTACGTCGCCGCCCCTCCCCACACCGGTCTCTACACTATCGCCGAGACCATATGTGCCCCACCCACGGTTCGGCAAGTGCCACGTCAGCACGCGTAGGTCTCTTGTCCACCTTCACACCCAGCTGCCTCGTGCGCTACACCCCGGTCTCTCACAAGTTTGCTGCGACGGCCCCTACGAACGCCCATCTACCTGCGAGCTCCCGTCCCTGTGCGCCTCCTGCCCAGCCGTGCTTCTCAACTGTGGCGCCTGTACTTGAGCCATCACCGGCAGCACCCTCTCTCGACCCAAACCCGAACTCGCTTCTAGTCCCAAATTCGCCTGCTCCTCCATGCCCAACCACAGTGAGCACAACTGTCATTCCCGTTGCGAGGCACGCATGAACGCCAACCCAGGGCCTTGTCGTGCCTAACGCGCCACCCGACACGCCTTCCACGCATCCCTGCCCACCTGGAGCCTTCACCGGTGCCTGTGCGTCCGCGACAGACGAGACAGCCCTACGATATCCTTCCAATTCCGACAACTACGCCCCGGACTTGCTTCTTGTGCCCCCAGCCACCCGTCCCACTGTCACAGTTAGCTCGTTTTTGCATAAAACCGGTCCACCTCGTCGACCACTACGACCACTTCCTTACACGGCAGCCCGAGTCAAACGCAGCAGACCTCCGGCCCAGTGTCACGTGCCGTCGTTTCACCGTCGCCAGCGGCTGAGGCATCCTCTCCTCTTTTACGGCAGAGGTTTCCGCACACCATCCCTTCGTCTGCACCCGCTGGGCCAGCGCAAAGCCCATATCGCCCGTAACTCCCGCCGCGGGTGTATTTTCTGCAATCACATTTTCCGGCCCGCTTTAACCCAACTGGCGGTTCCACGAGTAGCTAGACCTTCCGACTGCAGCACGCCTAGCTCGCCTCCTTTTTCTCGACTTCTCCCGCCTGTTCCTTACGTCATCATCCCCATCCTTTGGCTCCCCTCGCCCTTTGCGCAGCAGCCAGGCTCGACCACCTGAGTTTGTTTCAGCCACCCGGCGGCCTTCAGGAACCTAACTGTGTCCTGGACTTGACCCACCTGTACAAACTTGTACATAGCGTTCTTTTCCTTTATCGCGCCCCGCGAAAGGGGGGGGGGGGGGGTGGAGCATTTGTAGCGGCGCTGGCATCGTCAGCGGCGCTGATGAAGATGAAGTTGGCATGACCTCCCTCGCGCAGACCAGAAGCACTTGCTCGTGCAATAGAAAACGCTTTCGGCAACCGGCCTGGCCAAACAACGTCAACAGCCCGCTCCGTTGGCTCACCAGCCGCGGCTACCGTGACTCCAATAAATGTGGACCTTCCACCTCAGAGTCATAGCTCCGGCGTTCCAGGCACGTCATAGCCACGCGGACGCTGAAGAGTCAGCAAGTACGTGGCTACTCCAGAGTGGTCCAAGGATGTCTCGGCAGGTGGCTCGAGTATTCCTCCTAGCAACATGGCCACACCGCCAACCTGCTCCAGCCGAACTCTCCTGGTCGAACACTCGCATGGTCCTTGTCTTCTCTAATGCAACCTCCAGGTACGTTTTATGTTCCGCCACTTCTCAATATCGCGCTTGGCATGCGCGGTACCGCCAAATCGGCGCGCGTGGTACGGGGACATGAACCCTATAATTCCTACCTCTTTGAAGAGCAACTTACTCAAATCATGTTCCTGGCTGAACATAAAGCATGGATGTTTTCCATACGCTAAGTGGCCGTTGCTATACACAACCAATAGAGGCAGCTGTGTACAGGCACACGAATGTTTTGGGCTCCCGTTGAAAGGGCGTCGGCGTTGCACTCCTAGAAGGGAAGTCTAACAAGAATTGCCATGTGGACTCACCTTGTATCACCTATGAATTCGAAGAACACCGTCAACTTATTGCCGTTCTCCATAAGAGAAGGCAAGATTACATAAATGCCGCTTTTTCTAGCATCCAATCCTCCCTGCAAAGACAGAACACCAAAGAGCTATAGTAAAAATAGACGAAACTTAGTCTGCGTGTCACAATTTTTGAAAAGCACTGACGACATTTTTATCCCTGTCCGGAGGGCATTTTGAGAGCTCGCCGAAAGGCATATCGCGAAATATTTTCTCAATCGTCTTTTCTTCAAAGAAAATGCTTTCGGAGCACTGCGTTCTTGTTACCCGCCGCAGTGGCTCAGTGGTTAGCGTGCTCAGCTACTGAACCAGAGTACCCAGGTTCGAACGCGGCAACCGCGCTTCGACGGAGGCGAAACGCTAAGGCGCCCGAGTCCTGTGCGATGTCAGTGCACGTCAAAGATCTCCAGGGGGTCGAAATTATTCCAGAGCCCTCCACTATGGTACCACTTTCTTCCTTTCTTCTCTCAGTCCCTCCTATATCCCTTCCCCTAAGGCGAGGTTCAGGTGTCCGCCGAGATGTGAGAAAGATACTGCGCCATTTCATTTCCCCGAAAAGGAATTTATATTTCATTTTACTGGGTCGTTGGCTAAATAGGGAGTAATTGCTTTTTTGCCAAAACACTGCAAAACAAAAGTGCAATACTGCCGTCAGGTTATCTGCGGATATATCTATTGTTAGAGTGAACTGTTACATTATATTTTAAAAATTACGTTCATCAACGGTTTTCCACTCAAAAATGTTTTTGTACAGAATTGTTGGGCATAGTGTTCTATAGGACAAAATTATCATGAACGTGAGCCAAAATATTTGCCTCCCTGATTACAACACTGCTTAATTCTTGTGAAATGCGTTTTTTTCGATTTTATGCTCAAAACAATGCCTTAAGGCAATGGTAGAGGTTGGGAGGGTAGTTTGTTGGCCTATACGAATATAGATGCAAGTCTGAAACAGCCTTCGTCCTTACCAATAGGTGCAAGTCTTCGTAATCAATCCTAACAAAAAGCATAAACTGAAGGTGGTGCGGGTGTATGCATCGATATGCAGTCGCACTGACGAAATAGTCGGAATGCTCTGAGAATATATTAACTCAGTGGCGAATAAAGTAAAAACGCAGCACATGACACTAATCGTCGACATTGTTTTGAAAGTAAGGAAGAAGACAGGCATGCAAGCAGTGGGAAAATGATGAGACTTCTGGTACAGCAGATGATAGTATTAAGTGAAATGCGCAAAAGAAAATTTAGGAATAATTTAACATCATTTCCTGCAAGGCCCGGAAATAAAGCTGAAGAGTGCGAACGGGGAGACTCTAATTCACATAGATTCTAAATGCTGCTACCCCCCAGAAATCGTCTACTATGTAGAAGAGATGTACAAGGTGAAAGCAGCGACAACCGGTTTTGTGAGGCACGTAAGCTACGTACAGCTGAGAAGGGAGCAATCAAAAATGTACCAGGAAGAAGCAGACAAATATTTAAGCAGGCACAAGAGTGTAACAGCAGTTGAGGGTCTAGGACAGCTATTCTGCTTTAGCAGCAGAAGACAAGCCCTGCCTAGTGGGCACGAATGACAGGCAAAGCAAATTCAGACTGTTGGCTAAAGGAGTGCCTAATTAAACGTTGCCGTGTCACCTTTTCTGCAACGAAGCAACACGGAAGTTTCTTGGTTTTAATTGAACCGCATTCATCAAGCTGCATAGCTCGGTGTTATTAGCGTTAGCTTGCAGTCGACAGCAGTCATATAATTTCCAATCTTGAGAAGTGATTTCAAATAAGAGGCGAAGAACAATTCTCGAGTTCAAGATGTGTAGCGGCTAATCATTATTAAATACTTGAACGCAAGGGTGGTTCTAAGTGAGAGCCTTGATGCAGTCCTAACGTTGACAAAAACTTGTCGGGCACACAGCCGGAGGATCTACTTCATAGCCACGGTTATTAAGGTAGCAGTATAATGGGTTGTGTCCATTTTTTTTCCTGCTTTATTAAAAGCACTTCACGTGATGTTATGTTGAAGGATTCACTCATGACAAAATAGAGCATGTTTGTGTCACCGAAATGGAACACGTGCGGCCTCTGCATTCAATAAAAATGCATAGATTCGACGTGGCTTTCAAATCATGAAAACCTAAAAAAAACTGATTATTAGAAAACACCAAGTTTCGTATCTATAAGAGGTTTCCAATAATACCCCTAAAAAATTTGCAGCAAACTGCAGAGAAGGTAATTTAACGAACGTTTTTGTGAGCGCAGGTAGCAAGAAACTCGCTGAAATCGCAAAGAAAATGCTAGTTTTCTTAAGTGCTTTTAATCTTACAGGCCCGCTTGCCTGAAGCGTAGCACGGCAGTGAGACTCCCATTTGAGCTAGTTGGTTGTAACTTGTCATGGTTTACGCAAAAGCGTACTGGCGCGAAAAGACAGAGTCAACACGCACAAGACAGGACTGGCGCCAACTTCCAACTAAGTTTATTCATGGAAAAACCACTTAATAGCAGCAGGAGCAGGTAAAAAGATACAAGCAAAATAATACAAAGGGTGACAGCAAAAGGAACTCGTGCAAAAAAGACCAAAGCAATGTTTGCACCGTTGACGATGACCCACTAAGAAAAAACGGGACGAAAGAGGCATTAGCTGCAATGATTTCTTAATACTTTTAGAATTTTACCTTTCATCGGCAGCTTTCTCTTTCAACAATCAGTTTTATGTTCAGCGTGATGGCGTTTGTATTGGGTGGTCGCTTGCACTTATTTTGAGTGACATTTACTTATCGTGTGTTGGCAATCGTGTTAATGACCGGCTTTTATTGACTTCTAACGTTGTTAGAGTATCAGATATGTGGATTACTATCTAAGTGTGCTAACTGATCACATAGGTATCAAACCAAGTGCCATCCTTGAAGACATTGTCACCATTTTCAGCACTGAATCTAAGGGGCTTCTTTTCACTGAAAAAGTTCCACACACAACAGCCTGCAGTTTCTTGACTTGATACTTGTATAAAAGCAGGGCAGATGCGTTTTTTGGTTCTACAGTCCTAGATCGTGCAGCGTTACTGCCTTTCAGTAGTGCACATTCTAAGCTAATCAAGAGTGGAATCGTTGCGATATGCCTGAATGCAGCCTTGGAAAGTCTTGAACATGAAATGGCACAGAGCTTTGATGCGCAAACTGAACGCATTCACCAAGCCGGGTACCCAGAACACCTCGTCACGAGTATTTGTGAGAACCTTGTCAAGAAGCGTAAGCCGACATCAAGAGGTGATCAGGGTAAAAAAAAACAAAAAGAAACAAGGATAATGGAAAACAACCGACGGTTGTGATTCCCTATATTCATCGGCTTTCGCACAACCTGAAGAAAGTGGCCAGCAGGTATAGGATAAATGTAGTTCTTTCTGCTCCTTGCAAGATGTGGCGCGTTGACACCCTGAACAAAGAAAGACTGGTTAGTCATTGCAAAAAGAATCACCAAATCTGCGCCACTGAATGCACGGCTGACGTTGTGTAGGCTGTGCGTCTAAGGTGCGGTCAGGAATATATTGGCCAGACAGTTCCGTTCTTTAACGGAAGATTGAGGCAGCACACGATTGCTATAAAAAATGGTTATGGCAGCCGCATGGCCACTCACTGCAAAAGCTGCAAATGCTGGCCGTGTTTTGAAAACACAAAATTCATTGTAAGATCTAAAGAAAGATTAGAACGTGAAATAACCGAAGTATATTACATCAAGCAGAGGGGCCATATGTGCATAAGCAAGCCATCTGTGTCGCTGTCAGAAGAAGAAATTAGTTTTCTTAGTGGGCCATTGTCAAAGTTGTAATCATTGCTTTGGTCGTTTATGGCATATGTGCATTTTTTAAGTCTCCCTTTGTATCGTGTTTGCTTGTATCTTCTTGCCTGCTCGTGTGATTAATAAGTGTTGTTTTTTTCATCAATAAACTTAGTTGGAAGTTGGCGCCAGTCCTGTCTTGTGTGTGTCGTCTCCGTCTTTTCGCGCCAGTGCGCTTTTGCGCAAATAATGTCAAACACGACAGTGGCTATACACAAATTTTCATGAGGCTTGTTGCATTGTCTTCCTTGATAATGTTTTTGCAGAGACATGCCTTTGTTTCAAATCAATTTTTAGTTCCTTAATCTGCACTAAATGGACATGACGATAATGAATGAATTTTGTAAGTGTGGATGCAACATTCTGTAGAAAAAATCAGGCTGCTAAATATATTTACAGAATATCAGTGCATCAACCATTCGTTTGGGTAAAACTTGAAAGCAACTGCAGACTCCTGCCGTGTTTTGCTGTTACACCTTGCTTTCTGCAAGTTTGGTATAGCAGTGATCCATATAAAAATTAATAACATCTAAACTACTTAAGTTGTTTAGAACTTCTTGTTGGGCTAGTTCGTGCATTGCTTTGAAGAACCATGTTGCGCATTCTAAAGAGAGAAACACAGGAAAAGGCCAAGAAGACGGAAAGAGCGCAATTTGCGCTCGTTCCGGCGGTGAGCCTGCGGAAAGTCGGAAGAATAGCTCCGAAGGAAGAGCGTGTGGATACTCTTACTTGACAGAGAGTGGTGGAGCATTTGTTTTTGTTTTGGTTTGTGTTGTTAACGAGACCCTGGGCTCGTGTCTAAGCCCAATCCACTGGGTAGTCCCCATCTCGCATGCAATTCTTCATTGGAGAATTGATGCTTAGTGCGGGCCATTGAAAATGACCGCCCTTCACCATTGTTAATTAAGGGTTTAAAATTACAAGTTAACGGACGGAGGGCAGTCCAGTCTGAGCTTGGGCCCCATACTTAACATGTAACGTGGTGCTACTTAGGCTCTAACCGGCCCGGTCGATAAGTAAATTGGCGCAAGGTTTGTTCTTTTATAAATTCATTTCTGCTTCTTCCGGTTTTACTCTCTGTATATATATGCTGTAAATATATGCTCTGCTGTCATCATCTGCAAGCTCGCCTCCTGTCCATCTTCCAAGCCGAACGACACTAGAGGAAGGGTTAGTAAACCTTCCTCGAAGAAACGAACGACCTGAAATTCTACTGTAAAAACTGTTCATATCGCTAGGGTTGCCAAAATAAACACAAGAATAAACAGTGATAATTTGCAACACTATGTAAAAAGTCCAGTGCGCAAAGATAAGATGAGCAAACACGCCCAATGTGAAACAAAAATGTCAGTACATTCTTTGATTATGAAGCAGGGAAGTTCAACCACTCCTCGTGAAAGTTGTTTCTTAAATTTTGGGATTTCAGATGAACTTTCCAGTTCTGGGGCACTCTTATATGCTATAAAGTCACCGGTGTCCTCTGTGGCGATAACAGCCGCTGTGCTCTCTGGGCGCACAAAACAAAGGCTAAAGTCGTCAGTGAAATCCTGGCATAAATCTTGGGGCTTTGAACAACTAAAGAGTTTATTTTCCTGAGACAAATGCAGAAACTGCAACTAAGTCAATCTTTGCTGTAATGAATCTGAGCATGGCGCTTGATAGTCTTGGATGCTGAGCTCGAAGTCTCGAACAATGGGAGGCCGTGTTGGTCAGCTTCGACCTGGGCGTTCAAACCCGGGCCATTGAATGGGCTACTTAGGTGGCTGCCAACAGCCACCTATCACGGACCATCTGCATTTCGCGCTCTCACGAAATAAATGTTTTGCAATATGTACCAAAAAACCCAACACAACACAACTCTTGCTGTAATGTAAACCTCGGTTACAAATCGTAACTTTTGAAAAAGCTGCGAGAACGAAAAGTGCCCAGGAACACATAGAAAGCCTGCGTGAAATTTCTAAGTGAAATGAGAAACGAGCCAAATCCGCTCGCGAGGAGCCTTGTTCGTCAGCCTCAGCCTCGTAGGCCGGACTGTTTGAAGCGTGGCTTCATTTATTCCTCCCAAGCGCTACGAAGCATACGAAGAGATCAGCGAAAGATCTGAGCCCAGAGGGCGACGCTAACGGTAGAATCATTAGCCCATTCGTTGTTGAAGCAGAGGTTGCCTGGGCTACGGTGACCGTTAAAGCGGGTAGATTGAGTAGTTTGCAGTGGCTTTCTTAATTCAATATTACAAGCGCTGTAGCAGAGATGGCAGGAATCGATAATACTAGCCGTTGTCTTGTCATTTTGCGTCTTCTGTGCGTCTACCATTTAGCTACTACTCGGGTATTCAGAATGCTCTCACATCAGTGCTTCTGACAGAAGCCCGGTATTCGCCTTTACATGCTTGTGTTGAAGCACAGCCGTGCCTATGATTGCGCAGAATGAATGTTCTAAATGTTTTTTTACCTTATTCACAGGATAAAGATTTTTAAGCATTATTTGCATACACAGAGCAGAAACAACTGTAGAATTAAGGTTTCTGAACAAAACTGGGTTAAATAAAGAGGCTATATAATTTCAAAAAGCGGCCGATCCAGATTTTACGCGCTCATATTAAATAAATTTTTTCTACAAAGTTTATTAAATCATTGTGTACAGCACATCGTGAAAAGCTTGCGTAGCGCTGCGGTTTCAGCGGATAACAAGTTTTTCGCGTTTTTGTCTCGAAAGCACTGTTATGAAAGGCCAAGCCCGAGCAAGATCGTGGGATGTTGTATCCTCGCGGCGTTCCACGACTGGGGTTCGTAGACGCGACGGCGCTAACTGATGAGCTTCGAAGGCCGCTGCGCGAGGGCACTATAGGCTACATCCGCAGCAGAACATGCCTCGTGCTAAACTGAACACACTCTCGCGCTGTTCATTGCACATCCTTTTCTTCATTCACTGATAGGGACTTCACACTAGTATTGGCACTTTCAGCTATGCGGCGGTAGCGACATTAAGATGTGCGTAGCATGCGTTGGCGTGGACAGCGTTGTGGCAGAAACACGGCACTGGAGCATATCGGCCGCCTGCGTACATTGGGCAAATTGGCACTGATGGTGAAAAAGTTAAAGCGCATATGTAAGGAATCGGTGGATGCCAGCGGCTTTATTAGAGCCATCCGTCCTTCTGTTGCTGTCCCGGCGCTTTGAAGTGCTGATTTCTTTGGTAACCCCCGTCTGTGTTTCGGCAAGAAGCGTGAAGGGCGAGGCAGCCGGACGTTGAGCAGCGAAGGCCGTGATAATTAGAGAGAAGGAGGGGGAACGTTTTCCCAGAAATTCCCGAGGTCCCCGTTTGCGAGGAAGATGCTGCTGCTCGCGGAGATGCGGAATGGGCCGCACGGCTTGCTATTTTCCCTCCGCGGAGTTGCTTCGCGTCTAGCAAAGACCCGCTAGGTGGGAAGGTCGGCAGAGCCTTTGAAGGGTCAACACCACCGGGCGAGACGGGTCCGGGCGCTCGCTCTTTACTGGGAACAATTAAGCGTATCCTATAGGACGCGTCTAGCAGGCGCCGCGACGGCTCCAACGCCCGAGGACGTTGTATGCCAACAGCTCTCGGGAAGCGTGCTGGCATAACCAAACGTAGCTGGACAACAGGGATGCAACGTCACGTTCAAGGACAGATTCGGGGGACGCCTGTCAAACAGGTGTCACAAAGACGAGTAATTAGGAACAGGGTTCAACGCGGTACTCGCGGCGGTAGGGGCTCGGTTGAGATTGATAATTGCCGTAATGCTGGGAGCCGCCAGGGTCATGAAATTTCAGGAAGCCTGCGACATGTGAGAGTGTTTTTGGGTATTTTCATGTGTTTCTCGTTTTACTTAGTAAGGTAGAGAATTTGAATAATACTGTGGAAGTATGGGGCCCAGCACGTAACCTAGTGGGGTCTATTATGAGGGTCCATTCCCGAAATGGCAGTTTTTTTAAGCAATTTTCATCTTCTTTTCGTATAGTGTGTTTTAGGGCAAGGGTTTTGAACCTAGCGGAAACTGGACGGCGTGCCATGCAGTTTGTAAACAAACCATGTGTTATATTTTTGCGATTGGGTGATGCGAAATGTAGGCCAGGCTCCTAGGTCTTTAAAACCGGGCCACAGAGCCTTGAAAGTTGTTCTGGGCTAGACTTGGATTCCTTGCATCTTTGGCGATGCCAAGGAGAGAAGATTTTCCTTTAGCCAGTCCCATGTAATTGTACTCGCTATTTAATTTCTTGTAAATATATAAATTCCTTTATAAAGCTTCGGTTTACCTTCCGTCAAGTCAAGTGTTGCCTCATCTCGTCTGTTATACCGTCTCGGATGGTGGGATACCCTTTGGTGGAGCCCGAGTTAAGAACCGCCCCAACCTTCTGTGCATACCCCAATCGCGCTTTCAGGAAATTGGCAGTGGTGCCTACGAGCAAAAAACCGTGTTTCCGCACTACATTTTGTGCTTAATGCTAGACCGCTAGCAATTTTTTAGAGCACAGCACTTATAGTGGCCATTCCCCACATTCAGCCGTTGCGTGTTGGTCCGTTTGTTTTCTGTCTGTGTTTATCTGAAGACGGTTTTGTGGCAGTTTACTCACCTGCCCACCGTGTAGTGAGCAGATGAGCAGTCTGCCCACCGTGTCAGGATGGCAGTTCAACTGAACGTGAGAGGCTGCTCGGGGACAACAACGTGGATAGCAATCCAACCCTAGCAACCAAAGTCTCACACAAGGGCAGTGGCGCATCGCTTGACCGCTGCACCACTGCGCCAGGAGGGGCAGGAAGACTCCCAGGAATCTGAGTGGAGAGAGTGATCAATTCCGCATGTATTGATTATAAACCATTATCGCTATCCGAGCGCCTGCCATTCGTGAACAGTGGATATGAACACCGAAACCAAAGTGAAAACCGAACTGCTAGCGTACCTAATTTGCATTTGGCCTCTAAGAATATGAAGCATCATTTGTTTTTCTGTTTCAAGTGGCTTTGGTTCAGTTCCAAAAAAAAGCTCTTCAGATAATTCCACAAAATTTTAACACAACATGTAAACGAATGCGGCAAGAAGAGCGGTGAGATAAATATCCTTGACAGTAGATGCAAGATGAAATCCGCCCGACTTTTGGGACGCGAAAAAGTGTGCTATGACCAACGGTCATAATGCTCTTTCAGCTTCTCTGATCTGCTTGAAATTATTTGATTATGTGCAACAGCGCAGCTAGTTTGCAATGCGAGGAAACCAACTGGATCAAGTTGAGTCTATCCTCATTGTTGAAGGAAGGTATTTACGAGAGAACAGTCAGCCGCTCCGCTCACCGGTCGTGAAGTACAGCCGGCCTCACAGTTTTTTCACCCCAACTCGTCTCGGTGCCCCTTCTTTCGGAGACCTCGACTAGAGGACGGTGAATTTTGCAAAGAACGGCCTTCGAAAACCGCGTTATGGGGATTTTTTTAAAGTGCTGCTTTTTTCGTCTTGGCAATTGCGTTTTCTGTTGCTGTCGGCAGAAAGAAGAATGGCTAGCTTCGATGAAAATTTGATCCTTGCTCTGAATTAGGCACGCACTGTACATTACCTTAATTCCGTACGTGATGGCTGTACGGTGATCGCGATTACGAACAGAGAATGCTGAACTGCTCGAGGCTGTTTGCCGTGATGCATTGGGGTCTGCATAACACTTAATACTGCGTGCAGTGCCAGTGGATTCTGTTACCGTGACATCTTATGTTCCATATTGTTCCCTGCGCTGCCGGTTCAGGGCCATTCCTTGGTGAAATGCAGTTCACCGAATAAATAGACTTACGCGCCTTGGCGGCTCTGCGACTATGGCTCTCGGGTAGTGAGCACGAGTTCGCAGGTTTAAACCTGGCCACTGCAGTGGTATTTCAAGAGGAAGGCAGGCGAGAAAACGCTCATGTTCTCATATTTCCGCATGCTTGAGTGTGCCATGTGCTAAAAATTAATATGCAGGCTTGCATTACCGCGTGGATCACAGCCTTAGTGCAAGTTTTTGCAGTTAATAATCGAAGCACATTTTCTTTACAATGTTCTTCAAGCCTGCCTGGGCGTCATCACCGAAAGGCTACAATATACGCTTTCCCTCAGGAGTGCATCAGTTACGACCCTCCCCTTATTTACTGACTTTCATGCCTTTACCCGTGATCCTATGAACCTTTTTTGAAAAGTATACCCGACAATTCTAAGCATTCCGATTTTCCCAGTATTGGAATAGACAACGCATGCCTAATATTGCAACAACAGGAAGACAAAAATTCACCTTACTTACTGTATAATAGCAGTGAAAGCCCAATTTGATTCGTTGCTCTGAGATCGAGTCTCGCTGCGCGGCGGTGCACTTCAGCAACGACGCCGACAATGAGAAAGCCATGTTAAGATATTTAATACTATCTACGTGTTAAGTATTGACAAAAAGTAACGCTCTGTTAAGCTTCAGGGCTATTGCAGGGAATACAGAAAGCTCGCCTCGTGGCTCACAGAGCTGCTTCGTGAGTGTCGTAAAATCTGGAGCGTCTGCTGCTTCTACCGCTCAGGACTGCCCAACTGCAAACAATAACAGCACAGCTTGAGATTACGCCGCTCAGCTGCTGGAAGTGACAACGCACATTGCTCACACGGGCTGCTTTTGTGCAATTTCTCGCACGGTGTTGCAATTACGCTACTTGAGGTTTACCAGTGCTTCTCTCTAGTTAAAAATGCCGCGTTATTGAAGGCAGTTTCTATTGAAACAGGCGTGCGAAAGGGTAACGTGCGGAACATTGCGTTAAAAATGCAAAAACAAAATGGTTTTTGCGCTGAATGTTGCAGAGTAAGGAAGTAAAATCAGGAGATGTAGTGGAGACTTCTGAAATATTTTATATTGCGCACACGATTTTAACGCGCACGGACATTGCGGAGCACGCGGACGTTTTTGCATTTCACCTAAACCGAAATGCAACACTGCGGTTGAGATTCGATCTCGCGAACACCCATTTGGGCTGTGTGAACAGAAAAAATTTCGGTTGTAATTAATGCTGGTGACATTGCGCAGCGGCTTGTTCATGCCAAAACATTATTAGGCTACGTTTTGTCCGCAAAACTTGTCAGCAGAATGTGTCGCAGGTAGTGACGTCATCTCCTGGTGGCGTTACTTCAGTCACTCTGCAGTATTCTCTAATAAATTCACCACAATTTTGAGCCACTGATTGTCGCACAGCATTGCGGGTGTTGTCATATCACTTCTCCTTGCTTATAGCTCATGTTTTGTCAAGTTGGAAGCCTGCGTGCTGCAAGGGTTCAGACCAAAGTCATATGCGTTGCATGGGTTGAGTTGCATGCTATAAGGCGCGGTTGAGGTGTCCACCGAGATGTCGAGATCTGAGAGCTACTGCGCCCTTTCCTTTCCTCAAAGACGTTTCCTTTCCTCAAAACACATCATTTCGCATTCCTCCGCGTAAGCAGACTTAAGTGCCCTCAAGATGTTAAAAGCCGGGCTGCACGAGATCTGCCCAGGTATGTGTTTTTGTTCTGCAGTTTCGGTTTCTGCATGCCTGAGCGTAGAAAACTCACAGAACAGAAACGAATTCTCTGCTGTGCCTTCTGCTGCGAGCGCAGGTGAAGCTTAATAAGGTGTGGGTTGGTTTAGTTGGTAATCCATTCTTAACAAAAATGCGCAGAAAACGAAGAAGAGAAAAATCACAGAAAAGAGCTAACTTCCAACTGAATTTTATTCTAAACATTGGTCGAAATATATAGGAACATGACGGTTAGTCTGTCTCTTCTCGCCCTTGCATTTTCTGTGCATAATGGTGTTAAGAGCGCAAGTGATCTGTAGCGGTTCTGTCTCATATATGAAAAGCTGAAGCAGCAGCAGTACAGGTGCGCGAATATTCGACAGTTCCGAATTGCCAATCGAACATCGTCCTATTGGGTTATTCGAAGGACTCAAACAGTGCTTGTTCAAAATAAAACATTCTAAAGTCGTCTGTCTGGTACGGAAAGGAATTTAAATTAGAAAATAACGCCAACTGAAAAATGCAAGAAACACGAGGCGCCCGAGGTTGTGGTGCCGCAGGGTAGGAGAGATATTGGTGTGACTAGGGGTCAAGGGATCAACCTGGCAAGAAGGAGTAGAGCGTCAAGGTCGAAGAGTAGGTCCACTGGCTCTATACGGGCCGCGCCCTCCCCATGAAGCAATTTGGGGGAGACGAAAGGGTATTGGTCACCAGAAGTGTGCTGGCACCATTGCGCATGTCACGCACGGCGAGCGGCAGCGAGACCTGGCGGCGGCGGCAATCAGCGTTGGAGTGTAAAAATAGAACAATGGCGTCGGCGGCAGAAGCGGAGGAGAGATGATTGAGAACAGGTGTGATGGGTGCGATAGTGGTGTGCTGAGCTATGAAGAGTTTGGTAGCAACACGAGGACCCGTCTCTTCAAGCACGGTAGCGGATGGCAGAACACACGGCACGGAGAGTTCGAAATGAGGACGGGCGCAGTCAATCAGGGCATGATTCTGAGACAGGAAATCTCGGCCGAGAATGACACGATGAGAACAAGTAAGGAGGACGGGGAATACACTAAAATAGAGAGCGTGGTCAATTACCACCCGGGCGGTGCCGAGAGCGATCGGCTAGAGATGCGGAGCGCTTGCGGTACGCAGCGACAGGCCTGAAAGGAGCGTCGTCACTTTGAGAAAGGAGCGACAATTTTTTACTCATGATTGGACCGGCGTCGCCAGTGTCCACGAGCGCATGCGTTGAAACACCTTCAAGGGAGCGGCAATAACGTTCGTTTGGAAAAGACGAGGACTTTGATGTTAAGACAAATGAGCAGTTCGTGCCTCGTGAACTGCGGCGGTTAGTTTCTATACTTGGCATAGGGGGGTCGGCGGCTCATCGGAGAAATAGATTGGCGACGAGGTGAAGGTGAACGACGGGACGGGAAGGCCTGATTATCAGAAGACTGTGCCGGCGGCCCCGGCGGAACTCGGATCTGATGTGCCGACTAAGACAACGCAAGTGGTGCAGGGACGGACAGCGACATGCGGCGTCAGCAATGCCTGCGATGTGTCGTCCCGGGGATGCCGCAAACAAAGAAAATTGTGTGGTTGCCCGATGTGCGCCATAGAGCTGCGGGAGGGGGTTAGGCCGAGCAAATATTGACGGGAGCACTTGAAGGGGCTCTGAAAGGGGTTCCGAATAAAGCTGTGGTGCCCCTACGAAGTGAAAAGACGCAAATAACCTCCTGCAATAAATTTTTGAATGCGTTTTGTGGAAGCTGAGTTATCTTAGTCGAAAATTGAAGTTACGCGTCACAGCGTCTTTCTATCTACTCTCGTCACTTTTTGCACGCTAAAATGTCGGCGTTCCTGCGCCGGCCCCACCCACTCGGTACCTCCGACGGCTGCCGACGCGCGCTGGAGGAGGGGGAGGGGGCGCCGCTTCCGGCCGCAAGCATAGGAGGTGTGTGACGTCAGAAAGAGACTTTTCAATTCAATCCATTTTCCCATGTACACATGGTGAGGGCCGAGGGAAAAAAGCCAGAAAGTGTGGCTTACCATGCCCCTCGGCCCCTACATTGCAGGGCAGCAGGCAACAGGCAAATTACATACACAAGTAACGACACAAAATGCGAACAGTGGTTGTCAAGAACGGTTGGCGCATCATTAGAAAAAAAACAATAAGGAATAAAACGTACACAAATGATAACAAAAAAGCAACAGAAAAATATACTCCATAGAAAAACATGTCGTTGGTTATCCAAATCGGGTCAACACTTTGTTCAACCAAAAAGATAAAGAAGCACGGTGAAATCTGAAATGAAATCCAAGGTTTGAGGGAGACCCGTCTGGTTGGGCATGTTCATGACTGAAATTCTTCAAGCGTCGACCAATCGTTTAAAAAATGACGATCCGGCCCTGGCTTAAGGGGCCCCTGTGAACAATCCCCCCCCTCCCCCCAAGGCCACATTCTCACAGCCGGTTTTTCGCTTCCTTCGTCGCCTCCGTCGCCGCCGGAGGGGGATGTTTTTGGACCAGTTTCCCCCCCAAATCGGGCGGCCGGTGCCGCTGGGCCCTGCTCTACGTTTCCGTCGAGCGGCGGCGACGAAGCCACGCCCCACAAAAAACGTGCCACTCACAGCGCAAGCTTGCCTCACGTGACCCACGGCTCGGTTGCGGCTCTTTGGACGGAATCCGGAAACGACTGAAAAGAATAAAAGTAACGAGCAAACAAAGGTGCGCTGCATACAAGTTAGAACGCAAAGAAACGAAGGCGCGCTGCGCTAATGCTGTAGCGAGGACTAATTTGTAAATTTTCACGGCTGGCGTCGATTTCTACAAAGCGCGAGTAGTCGCCACGGAAATAAACAAAGGCGCACTGGAGCTGGCTAAGTCTGTAGCTACAAGCACGGCCTTTTGTCTACCGCCGATTTCCACACCGCGCAATCGTCATAACTTTTCTCGGACTTGCTGTTGAAGCTGATAGCGATCATAAAATTAAGGGCGCCAACTGTAGTGGCAGAGGATTGCCATTGAAAGGAACAAAGCCGTGCACTTTGTCAACCCGCAACGAGGCCTAGCGCGAGTTTTAGAGCCGACTTGGACAAAGCGCGAGACGGCGCGCGCTTCTAACGCTTGCCAACGCAAAGAAAAAAAAACGCGCTAATGCTGTAGCGAGGCCTAACATGTAAATTTTCATGGCTGCCATCGATTTCGATAAAGCGCGATAAGTCTCTAAGGAATTAAACAAGGCTGCACTGCACTGGGTGAATGATGTATACCTACGCCAAGCACGATTTCCACAATGCGCGAGCGGAACTTCTGGTCTTACCGTTGAAGCTGATAGCGATCCTAAATGGCCGATTATAGTGGCAGAATCATCGCGGCAACTTTTACCCTGGACTTGCCACTGCAAAGGAACAATGGCGCACTGCACTCTGCTAACCCTTCAACAAGGGCTAGCGCGAGTTTTGACGCCTGGCGCCGATTTCGACAAAGAGAGGGAACACGGGCACGAAACAGGACACTCGCGATCTGCCAGGAAACAATTAGGTGGCCCTAAAAAGGGCCGTTGTCAGGAGCACTTCAACATCGACCTGCAGCGGCGTGGCGGCGCGGTGAGCAGTAGGCCCAGCAGTGGTCCGTCTTGTGCCCTTTTGCTCCGCACCGACGACACCGGTGTACGACGTACACGACGTACACCTCTCCTGGTCTTGCCCTTGAATCCGACGCGATCCCTGGTCCGTAGATCTTGACGAGGGCCGCGACGATAATCTTTGACATCTGGTCGATGCCCCGGCCTCTCGCCACGTGGTATCGGTCCGCGGCAAATAAGGACAGCATCGGCTCGCCAGAAGCATCCAGGAAACGATGCTGCAAAAAAAGTTACGTTACAAGCGCCGCAATTTGGTGAGTTCTGCACGAGAAAACTTGCGAAAACGTTGTTCAACCCTTACCTCGGGACTGAGAACGTGCACGCCCGACAAGCGCTTCATCGTGGCTGTCAGACGGCGGTTCAGCTGGCAACGACGGCGGTCCTCAAACCGCGCCTTATGTGGGTCGTCGCAATGGCGCGGCAAAACTTTGAACACCAGCACGACACTAGCCACGTGCTCCTGCAGCAGCAAAACGAGGTCCTGGAATGCGCAAGACATGTAGGTAAGCGGTACAGCACTTCATGAAGCGAACTTTGAGATAAAATGCGTACCTTTATGTGGCTGGCGATTTCTCGCGGGTCATCCCCTCTGTCGAGATCGTTGCCGCCAACATATAGGACAACAAAATCGGCGTGCCGAAAGCATGTCTCTCGAATCATTTCAGCTAGGCTGATTGCGTCGTGGCCGCTAAAGCTGAAAGTGCATGTTCTCACTAACGGCGAAAGCCGTAAGCGAGAACTGCACAGAAATTTCAGCTGGCTGTCGCCGACGAGCGCACCACGCAAAAAAGCCATACCTGGACAGCTCCCGAAACGCTCCCGCCGCCGCCTAGGTTCACGAAGCGAATGCCCGCGCACCACGCAAGCACGGCGGACGGCCGGACCTAGCGATTCCCTAGGCCGTCTAGGGACAGGCCGAGAGAGGCGCGGCGACCCCACATCCGGTTAAGAACGAAGGCGAAGCGAAAAAAACGTCACGCAGACACGCTTCCCGCCGACCAATCGGCGTTTCCAGCCCACCGACACGCAAATGCTTCTTTCCTATCACTGCTTCGGCGCCGGCGATGCGCTGGTGCGTGGGTGCGCGTGCGCAAAACAAGAAGCCCCCTCTTTTTTTTTTTTTTCGCCGTCGGGAGATGCACGCGTCTTGCGCCCTAAAAGCGCCCGCTGCCAAGGAACAGAGCGCGGCGTTCCAGGCAGACGAGTCTCCGATGAGTTTTTTGTTTGCACTGGGCGCGGGATATACGATAAGCGAATTTGCATCTGTTGCGCTCAAGTAGCACAACTGTTTTGTATTTGGATTTCTCGCGCTATCTTTTAGAGCTTGAAGAAAAAAATACTCGGCCGGTACCTTGCTGCGAACAAGAAGTTAATAATTAAAAAGCTAGCTTGTCAGTCTAAACTAATTAATCGACTGTGAAGTGCGAAAAAGAAAGTTAGGCAGGGTTTAATCATGGTTATACCAAAGGTCGAGTGAAGGTATTTTGGCAATGGCCCGGACGAGATTTGGAAGTCGTCATCGTGTCGGGCACGCTCACTTATGGTTGCACGCTCAGTATGGTTGTACACTCAGTTATGGTTGGTCCAAATCAGCCGAAGTCAAATTTCGGGGCTGGCCCGGGTAGAATTTAGAGACTGCCATTGTATCAAGCACATTGAAATTAACCTGAAAAGAGATTTTCATCCAAATCAATGAAGGTCAAATTTCGGGTGTGGGATGGGCAACATTTCGGAAACGACCCGAGTCTAATTTGGAGACACCATCGTATTGGCCATAGTCGAAATATGCTTGTCATCTCGCTTAAAGCTGTTGCTATGAAATCGCTAAGTGCAAAGGTCACTTCAATATCATATACGCACACCGGACGGAAATTCAAGTTTTGTCTTGAATAGACACTGCAGAGTAGGCCGCACGAGCCTCTACAGTACTGAACCAATTTTACGCGCCTCGGACACTCCCTCAATTGTCAAAAACGTGGTTACATTTAGCTGGACACCTGTTCTATTTACATAGAGAGAGAGAGAGAGAAACGTAGGGCAAAACTTCATCTCTTTACTCAACAAAACATTGGCTAGTTCGTGCACATACATAAAGTAAATACAGAACTGTAAAATACAAGCATTTGCGATAGACATGGTTGTACACACAGATGCATATCAGAATCAAATGCATTAAAACAGACAGGAATGTCAGCAAAAGAATCCGGTGTGGAATGTTACTAGCACGACTGATTTATCTCTTTCAGACACTCATTGAGTTCTGCTGTCGTGGAAAATCTGAAAATTTCCATGTGTATTAGCCGATACTGGTAAAATATTCTCCAAACTGTTTTGCTAGACGAATTATCGAACGTTAGTATAAAGACCAATCTAGCAAGCCCTGGCAAGCCATTCCTGTATTGATAACGGAGTTCATTACCCGCTACATATGTTCGATTTCGTTCATATTGGCTAGAATAATGTGACTGAAGTGCGCGCAGCGCTTTCATAGTGGCTTGCTATATTCGTGTAAAAATGTTTTGTTGCTGTACGCGTGGTGTTTCGCTGTAAAAACTGTGGATTTGCGCAAAGTTATTCATCTAACTTCAAACCTTCAATTGCCACCGCTAGCGAGATCGCATTGTTTTTTCTGCGATAACAGTCAAGCAAAGCAAAGCAAGCAGACGGCAGACTACTTTCACCACACCTTCGGCATCTCCTTCGGACCTCACCGCCACTGCTGTTTTTTTTTTTTTCCACGCGCGAGAAAAAAAAAATAACGCACTGGCGTAGTAGAGTTACGTGGGAGAAGCGAGCGCCCGCCAACTGGTTTGCCGATGTCCGGCGCCCCTTTCGATTAGAACACCGCGCCGCTCCGTTGCTGCCGCGGTTTTCGGTTCCATCGCCGCCGCGCCGTAGAGGAAGCCGGCTGTGAGAAGGTGGCCTAAGCCGGGCCGAAACATCATTTTTAAAACGATTGGTCGGCGCTTGAAGAATTTCCACCATGGTGAAATCTAATAAGTAGCACATACATCCTCTATATCTTTGCGGCATGCTCGTGATACATCAACTTTTGCAGAATTTAACATAGTTAAAAGACGGGGCAACGTGTTTGCTAGGCTAAATGTACAATATATTGTGCGGCATGTTGGAATATGCCGTAGTTGGCTGTGTCTGCTAGGGTAAACTTCAAGACATCACGGCGAACCACTAAAAGCCCTTCGCTGCTGATGTAACGAGAGCGGATTCGGATGAACGATCGGCACCGCAGGTCGCCGCGAGGTGTTAAAGCAGGTATTTTTAAAAATGTATTGTAAATGACCCGTTCGCTTTTGAAGTACTGTAAGCGGCATGAACTTTCGCTGGCCTCTACTCTTTATAATGCAAGGCTATTATAAATAACCTCAGACACCCTTTCTACGGACGCTTTAAGTCACCTTACGCGCGTCAAGACGAAAGCCTGTGTCGCCCTCTGGAGCTCTCTAGCTCAACACGATCGCCTCACGCTTCTCGAATTAGTTTAGGTTTCAAGTTGCGACGCACTACACCTTTGTTACATTCGGTGTGTTGGTTTTATCCGGTTTTATGCTGCTACATGCTACACGTTCGCCATATCAGAGGTGTTCGCTATATGCAGTTTGATGTTACGACACAGGCCTTCTAAAAACACCCTCGTTTCTTCGAACTAGGTGGCCGAGTAATTCAGGCGATGGACTGCTAATCCATTCGGTTCTGCCCGTGTGGGTTCGAATCCCATCGTCGTCAAAGTTTCTCTTTCATTTTATTTGATTGACAGGTGGAACGGACGCCACTTGTACACGTTTCCTGCGGACAGGTCTTGCCCACACTGATTAGGCAAGAAAGGCTTTCGCCTTAAAAGTGCGTGGCGAGCGTAGCAGGGCCAAAGAATACGCCGCGGAGGAAGCTGCGCGAACCACGGCTTCGGCATTGCTGCGAGGCGCCACCTGAACGGGGTACGGCGCGAAGGCGTCGGCGTAATTAAGAGGCGCAGCGGCTGGGGCAGGAGGACTGAGGGCGGCCTCAGAAGACGGCCGCGGGACAGCAACAGGAGCTGAAGGATGGCCAGAAGAGAGAGCTTCCGATACCTGCGAATGTTTCCGGGGCCCAAGACGCGGCGCAAGGAATGATGTTGGGTCCGGTGCAGAGGGCGGCAGAGACAGCTAACGGGCTACGTCCTCGCGCAAAAACTTCTTCATTTCGGTGGAGAGGCAAGAGGGCTCGGTGTCCGCTTCCAGTCCTGCGATCGAGCGACGCGTCAGCCGGGCGGCGAACCAAAACACGCCGCCTGCGTAGCCCGTCAAAGCTCTGGCAGAGTTCCCAGATCGTCGCGATGGTAGTCGGACTTTTGGCAATGAGCATGCTGAAGGTGCATCATTTATTCTTTTCAAGACGCGCCACATTTTATGTTTCTCCGCCATAGCGAGGCTGATGCGTTTGGACAAGTCCACGACGTCGACGATGTAACTGGTGAAGCTTTCTCCTGCCGGCTGCGCGCACGAGCGCAGACGCTCGCTGCTCAGCACAAAGTTTGCGAACAGCAGGGCGACCGAACACCTGTGCAACGACAGTCTTGAATGCATGCTAGGTGGTGATGTCCGACTCGTGGCTGCGACACCACAGACTGGCGACGTCACTTAAGTGGAATATCACGTTGTGCAGCTTCAGGGCGTCATCTCACTTGTTGTGCCGGCTCACCCGGTCGCATGCCAACCACTAGTCCTCGACGTTTTGGTCGCTGCTGCCACTGAACATCGCGGTGGCCCGTTGACAAAAGGCGGGCTGGTGACAGACAGGGACGGGCCAGCAGCTTCTGCCATGGAAACGGATACCGTGCGACTGCGGATTTCAAGTGTGATTTCGGAGGAGTGGACCATGGCACCTCCACTGAGTGAAAGGCGTTTTATTGATGATCACGGCGACCAACAAAAACAGCAGTTAGGGCGCAGCAGAACAGAATAGCCTGCCAGAGAAAGCTGATTCAGCACGATACTCGCGCCCTGGCCACCAGTGATAGCGACGAAGCGTGGCAACGCCAAGTGGTCTTCATCTTCTGCTTACACACAGCCACGGTGTAAAAATATTTTAGGCGCTGAAAATGACCGCCCGCTGCGCGGAGAACGCGCACAAATCATGTTCGACTTCTAGTCGTGGTAATTTAGAGGCCATCCATTCGCTTGCGGAGCGGCGGACGCGGCTAAGCGGTGTGCCGGGCTTTCGGTCCCATTTTAGGCTGTGTTTGTCGGTGTTTGGCGCTGCCAGAGTGAATAACAAGGTGTTGACGTTATGTTTCCGGCTTGCGCGTTGTGATAGGGACCGTGCAGGAACAATGCTTGCTAGAAGTAGCTTATGTGTCGCGGTTTGGGCCAGCCGCAGTTATCGTTGTGCAAACGCACGTGATGGCGGAGACCGATATCGTGGATGGTCATCGCTGTCTATGTACATTGTGGCTGTGATGTGCTGGTTGTTGCTGTGGCACACCTGAGGAGTGCAGCTGTGTCCAGAAGCCGACTAGACGCGATTATGGGTACGAACTGCTTCGTACCCAACTGCAGATCGGGCTCCCAGAGTTGTTCGGTCCAAGTGTCACTTTTTAAAGCTCCGTCGAGCCTGCTCGCCTAGAACTTTGGCGCTCAGAAATCCCCAGAGTAGATAGGATATTGCAACCGAGTGACCACGCCTGCGCGAAGAACTTACCCTAGCATATGATATAAAAATCGCTCTACGCCGAGCTCAGTGACCAGGTAGTCTTAAATGTACCCAAGAAACTGGAGCTTTTCGCGAATGCTCTGTATTCAAAAGGTGTCCGAAATATCTGACAAAACAGACAAGTTCAAGAAAGTCTCCTACAAAACAGCGGTCAGCAGCCACGTGTGCCAAACAGCCAAGCAATTCGTCCTCACCTGCCGCTGTCGCACGGCCCTCGGGTACACCGTGTAATAATAATAATAATAATAATAATAATAATAATAATAATAATAATAATAATAATAATAATAATAATAATAATAATAATAATAATAATAATAATAATAATATAATAATAATAATAATAATAATAATAATAATAATAATAATATAATAATAATAATAATAATAATAATAATAATAATAATAATAATAATAATAATAATAATAAATTCGTTTTTAGGGTAAGGAAATGCGGAGTATCTGTCTCATACATCGTTGAACACCTGAAATGCGCCGTAAGGGAAGGTATAAAGTAGGGAGTGAAAGAAGAAAGGAAGAGGTGCCGTAGTGGAGGGCTTCGGAATAATTTCGACCACCTGGGCATCTTTAACGTGCTCTGACAACGCTCAGCACACGGGCGCCTTAGCGTTTTGCCTCCATAAAAACGCAGCCGCCGGGGTCGGGTTCGAACCCCGGAACTCCGGATCAGTGGCCGAGTGCCCAAACAACTGAGCCACCGCGGCGGGTGGACGGCGTGTGAAAAAAAAAAGACGCCGGACCTGTCAAACCGCGCACAGGTGCCCGGAGTACGTCATGTGTGTCAGCTGATGAAAGAGCATGCCCTTCTTCTGCCATGAAACTTGGAGGCGCCTCCTCACATGAAAGCTCCGTCTTCCTCGGCATTCATGACGCTATAGGCTTTGTTCTTTTCTGCACTGCTCCGGGTGCCTATTATTTTAGGTAGTCAGCGTTCAATGCACATGAATTTCACTTAACCGTATCTGTAATCCCAGCATACCGTAGATACTCAGATGTGCGAGGTGCACAAAAGATCCTCGGAGGATTTGTGAACGCGGTGCGTCCACAGTGGTGCGTCAGACAGCAGATCGCTGCGCATGCTAGCCCAGCGTTGCGCGTGTGCGCGTGCGAAGGGTGTGTGCGAAGCAACAGCGGCAAAGAGCGTGGCGAGCATGAGGAGCGGAGAGCTGACGTGTCAGAAAACGGAAGTGTTAAGGAAGACAGCGCAGCGGAGATCGTGTCATTCAAGCGTGGAGATGGCAGCCGTCGGACGTTGGGTCTCTGCTGCCGTGACCTCCCTTGGATCACCGACGTAAGCCTCCTGCGTTCTTTGCAAGTGTGGAGGTGGCAGCCGATGGACTGAGGGTCCGTGCTGCCTAAAGGCACCATTGGATAGCCTGATTTAAGCCTCTGGCGTTTTGTAACGTCGTCGACGCGGCCTGGCTAGGTTTTTTCTGATGCTGCCAAGTTCTTCGTGCTCTTGACGGGAGACCACCGGCGTCTCCCTGTGTTCCTCTCCGCTCCTGCTACCACCAGGCTCCCTTCCGTCGCTTCCTTCGATGCAACGGAAGCGACCTGTCGCACTACATCCACCCGCATCCGGCCTGTCTGCAAGGCATACCCGCCTCACCTTGGACACCCAGTACCTGGTGAACTCTTTCTTTTTATTCTGTAGTGTTGTACGCGTGTTGAGTCTGTGTTTTTCTGTTTTCGTGTCCGTTTCTTATTGGCCCCTTTTCCTTTAAATTATAAATAAGGCTTCGCTTTGTTTTCTTTGATCTCTTTTTCCTCTTGTCCTCTTGTTCGAATCTCCACTCGATAGCGTTCCCCTGCAAAAAGTCGGGGACGCGTCACCATTCGCGACAAGGTTCTCCTGGGCAATGACATGCAGTTGCTTGCAGTACAGGCTAAAAGTAACTGCACAGCCCAGGATATTAAAAAGTTTAAGCCGTGTTAACGTAGGCCTCCGCATGCTTAAGCTTTTAGCTTTCGAAGAAGTCTGGAAAACCTTTGCCTGCAGCTTTTTTCGCCCGGTTGCTTTGGATAATTTTTTTTATAACACAATAACTTAAATTAATTTCAATTCACATAATATCTTTCCCTTTTCCTCAGGATAACAGCACGAGTCCAGATCGGGTTGGTCGAGGCGTATTATGTAGCGTCCAGACAAGCATCATTAGCAGTATGCGGCAGCCCCGGATAAGACGAGGAAAGTCACGAGGGAGTGTCTGTTAGCAGCAAAAATACAAAAGGAGCCGCTCATGTTTTCAGCTCTCTCCAGCATTCAACTTCCAGGAATCGCGTGGGCAACACATGTTGTTGATAGCTTTTGAGTGGATGATGTCGTCTTCACATAAGTGGCTTTGGCGAGGAAGCGCGCCCCGGAGCTTCCATGAGGAAGGCACTAGATGTAACAGTTTTATCCAGCGCAATTCTGTCACTGTGGGCTTTGATTTATGGGCACCCTATAACTGTCAACGCCGCATGTGGTGATATTGCTTCATGCGGGTACGACTTGGAGAATATGATTCACAAGTTTCACAACCTGCACGTATGCGCTAGTGGCCCAGGTAAGGATAAGTACCACAACATCCAACCCGAGTGCGCATATATGGACTCATGTGGTGCGAGGCGGCACAAAAAGTGCGTGTTATTTTCTCAACCAGCGAGTTGCGACCGTTACGAAATTTTGAGACACACTCCGCCTAGAACACTCCCGCATGCAGAAGAGAGGAGAAATGAAGCACATTGACTTTTTGCGGAAGGCTCTGATTACCAGCTACAGGTCCAAAATTTGACTTCTAAATACAAGGACGAATTTAAACAAATGTGTAATGAAGAACTTCACCCGATTTCTCGTGATACGAACCTTTCTGATGCACAGTAGCTTGTGTTAAGTAAATGTGTGGCTGCTGCCATGAGTGGTTCTAAAAATGGACGACAACACTCGGACAACTGGATCTTGCTTTGTTTGCTCCTTCATATCAGGCCGCCAGCAGGGTGTAGGTTCCTGATGGAGAACGAAGTACTCGCACTGTCGTCCGGGTATGACAGCAGGTTTTTTCTGGCCTCAAAAGAAAAATTTAAACAAAAATGGACTTCAAGCGATATGGGATTATTGTTTGATGAATTCCAGGTTTTAAAAAGCACGAGCCAATTCTCGTACAATTACGATCACATATGCACCCGAGCGGCGCAGGCCGACTGTCGACCATCCATCGGCTGTTCAGTGGCTCCCGGTCTGCAGCCGACTAGATTATGCCAAAGTAGGTCGGCAACTAATTGGGCAGCGAGCACATGCCAGGCTGCTTGGCTCAAGGCTGGCATCAAAGGTCGGGCCAGCCTTCCGCCCTGACGTAAAACCAGCTGCCCCTCAAAAAGCTTGGCACATTGTGATGCGCACACGAAATCATCGGAGGATTTTCGACAGTGGTGCGTCTACAGCAGAGCTCTGCGCGTGAGCGAATGGTGTGTGCGAGGCGGGAGAGCGTGGCGAGCAGGAGGAGCAGAGAGCTGACGTGCCAGAAACCCGAGGTGCGAAGGAAGACAGAGCAGCGGAGATCGTGTCATTCAAGCATGGAGTTGGCAGATGTCGGACGTTGGGTCCGTGCTGCCGCGGACCTCCCTTGGATCACCGACGCAAGCCCCCCGCGTTCCTTTCAAGTTTGGAGGTGGCAGCCGATGGACTGAGGGTCCGTGCTGCTGAAGGGCACTATTGGATAGCCTGTTTTAAGCCTACGGCGTTTCGGGACGCCGTCGACGGGTCTCGGCTGCGTTTTTTTTTCGGCTGCTGCCAAGTTCTTCGGGCTGTTGACGGGATACCACCGACGTCTTCCTGCAATGCTCTCCGCTCCTATACTACCACCTGGCTCCCTTTCGCTGCTTCCTTTGACGCACCGTCAGCTACGTGTTTCACTACATCCACCCGTATCCGATCTGTCTGCAAGGTGTCCCCGCCCCACCTGGAACGCTCCGTACCTGGTGAACTCTTCCCTTTATTCTGCAGTGTTTTACGCGTGTCGAGCGTGTGTTTTGCTTGTTTTCGTTTTCGTTTCTTATTGGCCCCTTTCCTTCAAATCATAAATACTGCTTCGTTTTGTTTTGTCTAATCTATGTTGTTTCGTTCGAACCGGCACGCGATAGCATTCCCCTTCGGCTGTCAGGGACGCGTGCTACCAATTCGCGACAATTGGCGTCCGCGCGACAGGATGAAGCCGTGGTTTTGGTCCGTAAAAAGAAACGATGAGCACGCTAAAGGGGTTAACTGAATTAGGCAAAGAGTTGGGGTTGAAAGACGTCGAGCTGCGTTCGTGGGTTGCCGCCGAAAAAACGAAGGAACGCGTAGCACGTGCGGTCGAACGAGAGGCTCTACGCGAGCATGAAAAAGCGCTAGCAGAGGCTGAAGAGCGCAAAGCACTAACCGAACGCGAGCACGCCAAGGCGCAAGCAGAAGCTGAGGAGCGCAAAGCACAAGCCGAACGCGAGCGTGCAAAGTCGCTAGCAGAGGCTGAAGGCGTAGATTGCAGCTCCAATTAAGACTCGCTGAACCTGGTGGGTGTAATAGAGAACCCGTACCAGGGCCCTCAGTAGCCGTTAGCCCACACAAATTAATCCCGCCTTTCGACGATCGCAGCGATGACTTGGATGCATACCTCAAACGTTTTTAGCGTATCGCAGAAGGGAACAGCTGGCCCAAAGAGAATTGGGTTACAGCTCTCAGTATGTCTTTGTTTGGGGAGGCTCTTCTTGTGTTCGGTAGATTGTCTCCCACAGATTCAATGGATTATGATAAGGCAAAACTAGCCCTGCTCCAACATTTTCGGTTTACAATAGAGGGTTATCGCGAAAGGTTTCGTGAAAGTAAGCCGATAGATAGATAGATAGATAGATAGATAGATAGATAGATAGATAGATAGATAGATAGATAGATAGATAGATAGATAGATAGACAGACAGACAGACAGACAGACAGACAGACAGACAGACAGACAGACAGACAGACAGACAGACAGACAGACAGACAGACAGACAGACAGACAGACAGACAGACAGACAGACAGACAGACAGACAGACAGACAGACAGACAGACAGATAGATAGATAGATAGATAGATAGACAGATAGATAGATAGATAGATAGATAGATAGATAGATAGATAGATAGATAGATAGATAGATAGATAGATAGATAGATAGATACATAGATAGATAGATAGATAGATAGATAGATAGATAGATAGATAGATAGATAGATAGATAGATAGATAGATAGATAGATAGATAGATAGATAGATAGATAGATAGATAGATAGATAGATAGATAGATAGATAGATAGATAGATAGATAGATAGATAGATAGATAGATAGATAGATAGATAGATAGATAGATAGATAGATAGATAGATAGATAGATAGATAGATAGATAGATAGATAGATAGATAGATAGATAGATAGATAGATAGATAGATAGATAGATAGATAGATAGATAGATAGATAGATAGATAGATAGATAGATAGATAGATAGATAGATAGATAGATAGATAGATAGATAGATAGATAGATAGATAGATAGATAGATAGATAGATAGATAGATAGATAGATAAAGAGGAGGAGGGAAAAACAGCCGCTAGATAAAGAAACAGGCAAACAATACGCAGCACGATTGCTCAGTATTTTTGATCGATGGGTCGAGATGTCGGGAACGGCCACAACGTACAATAATTTACGTCACTTGTGGTGACCGAACAATTCATGAGGAACTGTCATAGTCGTCTGGCGATTTTCCTTCGAGAAAAAGAGTGCAACACGCTGGACAAAATAGCTGAGGCTGCAGACAACTTTCTAGAGGCCCAGCGACAAATTTTGTCTTCGTTCAAAAAATCGTTAAAGGTGGCCATTTCGAGAGAGAAGGATGTTCCATCAAGTAGACAGTTAGGAAGGTGCCTCATTTGTAATCGACCTGGACATAAGGCGGCCGACTGTCGCTCTAAGCCAAAACAGCTTTATTGCGTTTATTGTCGAAAAACAGGACATGGTGTAAGTTCCTGCTCAAGAAAACACGATAACCAGAAGCAATCGTCCTATTGTGTTCAGCCAGAGAGTGTAGCGCCTGAAACTGTGTCCACCACAGCAGACAGGCTTGAACCAGCTGAGGATAAGGTGGTGGTCGGACTAGTCCAGAAAAAGCCTGCAAACGCCCAACACATGCTTGTGCAAGAGAGCGAGCTCCGAGGCCTACCCGTGCGTGTTTTACGAGACACAGGGAGTAATACAATGATGGTGCGGAGAGCCCTAGTTCCTGACTCAGCTCTCGCCAGCTCGAGATCTACGTTGTTCCTTGTTGATGGCAGTAGTCTGGAAGTTCCTGCGGCAGAAGTGTATATCGGGTCCCCTTATTTCACTCACACGTCCCTGGTAAACTGCATGGAGACACCATTGTACGATGTTCCTAAATTAAGGGGAGTAATTAGTATTTAATTTTGCGCGCTATCCGGTAAAAGAGGTTGACCCCGGCCTCATAATAACAGGGCGGCGCTGTAGTAATAACCCTGTCGAAAATAAAAAAAAAACATAAAAATGAAAGAAAACCTAGACTAGCACTGAATTTCGCGCTTAAATTGAATTACAGATAAATTCAGCCAAAGGCTAAAAATAAATAACCAAGAAGAGAATTAAGAAATAAACCATCCTTAGGTCCAGAGCGAAACTATCCACTGCATGCTTGTAAAATAAGGAGGAAGTAGAAGTGCAGAGATCATCGCCAAAATTCAGACGAAATGAGGATGAATAGCAGGATGAACAACAGGTGATGTGAGAAACAAAGAAAAAAAATTAAAGGCGATGCCGAGTACAAAACGCAAAGGAGAACGATTATAAAGCAATGAACATTGAGAAAACATAAAGAAAACATGAAACAAAAATATTCAGCTAAAAATATGCCTGCATGTTCACATGTTTGCAGAATGAGGAAAAAAAAGGCAACGGACAGTAAAAGACTGCACCATCCGAAAAAAGGAAAGGATAGCACAAAAATACAGAAGCAACAGGAAAGAAATAGGAAAGAGAAAGTTGTAGAAGGCAATAAAAAACAATTAGAAAGCACTGATAGGAGGACAAGAGAAATAAATTTGAGAAGGACAAGAGAAATGAGGCCGTATTTAGTTTTTAAGCGCATTGTAAAGGAAGAAAGTTCGGAATAAAACTAATAAATCAGATATGGCGTGAATACACAGTTTTACAGCTTTGTCGCATAAAATAATAGGAAAAAGCAAATAGAAGAAAAAGCCTAGACACGGGCGAAAGTAAAAAGTAGAGGCACAGCGCAGGAAAAAAGCAAAGAAATGGTGGCTAAAAAAACTGCCAGAAAGATAAAGAAGGAAGAAAAGAAAAATGGTCCCTGTTACCGACAACCCTTGTGAGACATTTGTCGCTTCTTTCTGGTGCATTATGTATTGTATCCTGGAGGGGGGGAGGGGGGGGGGGGACTGTGGGTAGCCTAAGTGGCATGCAATTAGCGACGAGTCACTCCCCTCTGGTCAAACCGGTCCACCAAATCCCACTTGCGGAGTAACGCGCTTTATGGCACATTATCTTGGTTTAGATGCGAGAAATATGACACAATGTTGTTGCTATACGCTTCAGGGGGCATTCATGTAAAGGCGGCTTCTTTTGCCGTGCTCAAGCGGAAATATCGTCTGCCTGCTGCGGTGGCTTAGTTGTCTAGCGTGCGGCTGCTGATGCCATGGCTGCGGAATCGCATCACGGCAAGGACGGCTGCATTTCGATGGAGGTGAAATTTCAGATGCCTGTGAGCTGTGCGATGTCAGCGCACAAAGAACCGCAGGTCGACTAAATTATCCGAAGCTTGCCACTTGGACATCCCCAGCGCACCGCTCATTTGTAACTTCGCAACGTTAAAGCCCATATATCGGAAGCACTTCTTGTGAGACAAATTACGCGCGTTAAAATTCACTTTCTTTTGCTCGGCAGAGCGTAGCTCGAACGTTCGAGACAAGTGTGCTCATGACTCTATATACAGACACAAGCGCGCTTGACTACAGCGCTGGAGCGATCTTCAACGGGACAAACAAAGGAAAATACTATACCGCATCTGCTTTGCTTTGAACTTAGCGCTTCTGTCTTCGTCGTTCACACAGCTATGTGGCGGCGCAGGAGTGCAACCATTGCAACTGCGAACGACTACGCATTTTAAAACATCGCACCTTTAGCCGCGGACAACACAGCTCGAATGCTGGAGCGCCCTCTCACCTCTCGTGGTAGGAAGCGAAACTATCTTTCAAGGCTGTTGCGTGGCTAATATTATCTATTTAAAATCTACGCAAGCGCTAATAGCTTAAGAAAGCCCTAATAGCTGCTACATGCCGAAAACAAGGACACGCACTCTACGAACCTTCTTCCGTTCATCAGGCTCGTTTTCGCGTTGGCTATCTCTCTCCTGTGCTTCTTCCTCCACCCAGTCACTTCATTGTTTCTCTGCGGATAAATGCGAGCGTTACAAATGATCTTTCCCTTCTCATTCCACGTAAATGCGCTTAGCAGCAACGGGAACTTGCCGGCCAATTGGATGATGCGGGCAATGTAGATAGCCGTTGCTCGTGTTGTCCCCGTCCCAGAACACTTCATTGTTCTGACCAAGTCTTCGATGTCTAATGGGGAGTTCAGCACTGCGTCTTCGCGGACGATGTATGCAGCTAGCGCTCACTTGCGTACTGAACAAGCGGCTACATGTCCATAGCACAGCACTAACACACCACTATACCGACACGCAAAACAAAGGGCGCCCTACCGCGGCCTGCGAGTCCAGCAGCTCATCCGCCCGGCTCTCCCGGCGTCCATCTTGCCAAAAGGCTTTTCCTCCCAGCGAGAGAGAAGGAGGAAGAGTGACTAGAGCAAAAGCAGGCTTGGTGTATGTACAGTCTTAAGAGGCCATAGTGGTTACCAGCGCCATCCACATACGCGGCGAGCGCTGTTGAGCAGGGACATACTGAAGAGCAGTGACCGTAATGCGACGGTATCCGATTTGCGCATCGCGATGCATGCGATGTAACGCAGAAAAAAGTACGCTGCCGAGAAGCTTTTGTTCCTTATTTTTAGCACTATCCTCAGAGACCGGGGGCGTGTTCGGACGCCATTTTTACTTCGAGCTCGATCTGCCCTCGCCCCTATCTTTTCCCCCTCCCCCTTTCACTGCCACCGCGGCCGCTCTAGGAGAAAATATACAATGAAAAAAAAAAAAAACATTTCCCTACCCGCCCAGCAAGTTTCCTTTCCCTTGCCCTCCCGGAGGCTTTCAGGCCCCATTTCCCGCTCCCGCCTTGCTTGTCACCCCTTCCCTTTCAAGCGGACGCCAGTGTGAAAATACCTTTAATGTCATCTTTCTTGTTCAGAAAGTCCCCCACTCGGACACACTGTTATACCCCTGTCACACGGACACTGTATAGGTACTTTGAAGTAATGCTCTATTACTCTGAGGACGAACGCGCGCTGCCACACGGACGCGCCAAGGGACACCTAGCTCAAAGGAGCTTCGAAACAGGGCAGCTCGAGTTCGTCCTCTGAGGCTTCATGGGAGTACTCTCTCTCCCAGCGAGTTAACAGCATAAATAAATTGAGAAAAGAAACGTTCAATTTTCATTTTATAAATTCACTTCATAAGGTTAGGGGTTCATAAGATTAAGAAAACAACCGAAGAACGAAGCTGAGCCTGAGCCAGACTGAGCGAGTTGGGCTCAGTGCGGCCAGCACTGTGATGTTATGCTCTGTACTTGGAAAATCATGTCATTATTGCAGTTAAAATCGCGTTGCTTTAACATAATACGGTTATAAAACTGATTTACTAAAAAAATGTGACATTTCGGTATTTACGTGTGCAGCAAGGTTTGCAATTTTATTAACGCTTTTCGCCGATGAGGGCGCTAAAAACTTCTTGCGAAGGTCGTTCCGCGACCGTGTAGCACGGACGAACTCCCTTGAATTAGTGCTCCTTCGGTAGCGTAAAGGAGCATTAGTTCAAAGTGCCTTTAAGAGTGCCCGTGTGACAGGGGTATTAGCCTGTTCCAAGCACTTCTGTGCATTGCCTCTGCTGAAGGAATGAATCCTTTGTGCACGTGCCGCCATGGCTGCTGCTTTTGAGCCAGCCAGCAGTTGCCGCGGGTTGTGTCCGCTGGTTTTCTGTGCCATTGACCCCCATGTGGTATCGTTGAGGCATTTCGCGCATTTTGCCTCTTGCAGTGTTTTCCTCTTTTGTTTGCCATTTCCGCCAGCTTGTGTGCTTACATTCGCCATTTGCGGAATAAGCGTTTAGGCTTTAGTAAGCCCTCTGGGAGTGTCCTCTCAGTACTGTCGTGTTTAACTGCGCTGCTCTATGTCGCTTAGGTGTACTGCCAGCTGCGTTCACTCGTTTTCTTTAAAATGCCCCGCAAATGGTCATTCCGCCTGCGCTTGTTTTTGGTTTTATATCTGGCAAGGATCCCCCCCCCCCCCCCCCCCCCAACATTCTACGCGCGCTGCGCATAGAGCAAATGGCCCATGGCCCGTTTTCCTTTTGAGGCGCCGTTATAACTAGATATCGTAAACGCAGAGCGCGATGCCGGGATGAGCGTTGACGTTGCCTCCACGTCGCGCTCTCCGTACGCTGGTGTCGGTCAGAGCCAGGGATATGGACCCTTTCAATAGTACGCCGCATCGCTTCCAACTACAGAAGCTTCATGGACGCTTTGAAGAATGTTTTGCTTGGACTGCACTGCAGAGGTTGAAAAAAGACGTTTCAGCAGTGGGCACCTGTGAGAGTTCAGGATGACACGAAGATAATTTTAATGAGTTTAAGGTGCCCGCCTGCCGGGCTGAGTGTTTAGTTTTCAAGCTGTTAAGTATTTAGGGTTGTGAGGAATGCCTGGATGGGTTTGCCCTTACCGGAAACTGTATGCAGATCTGGCGCCTTGTGCCTCGTATGACTTCTGGTACTATTACCAACAGGTAGGCGAGGGGGGGCGGCGACATTTGGCGCCGCCCACATGTTGTCTACTGTTCCTAATATGCTATATACTATTGGTGGAAATGCGCACAAGCGCCCATTCTCAGAGCCACTCCCAAATATTGAAGCCTGTAAGGAGTTGCAAACAAAGAATTCTAAATGAAGTAGTGCGCGGACCTTCTATCTGAATATTTAAAAATAAATAAAAGCGTTCTTTCAAATTAAGATGAAGTGAAGGTTGTGAGAAGACGTGTAACGTTTTGGTTAGTATTTTTCGTTCACTCTACTCTAATAAATAGTAAACAAATATTATTTTCAATAAGGCTTAGACTAGCATCAGCGGCTGATGATGCGTAGCACAGCTCTTGGCGCTCTCGGAACTGGCAACAACGCGAAGTTCTGTCGTGGACAAAGGAGAAATTGCGCTAAGCTGCTAGCGTTTTACCAAAACCGCGAAAAACAGAACTGCGACTCCTGCGCATTCATACGCATGAAACGAGCTGTAACAGTCTATAATTAATTTTCGCGGGCTTTCATCTTCGAGAAATAAAAAGGCGTACGCTAAAATTACCTTGTCGGAAATTAATTGCTGCTACTTTACCCACTGCGTAACAATTAGTTACTTCATTTCAATTCAGAAGAAAGCTAGCATTTGGTTTTCCAAATATTGATTTATTTTAGATTGGAAAACTTACAAGTATATGCGATGAAGCTCTCATGGTCGCATTTGTTGCTCTCATGCTTTGTCTTGGAGCATCGGCGCTTCTGTCGCACGACCGAAACTTCTGTTGTCGCTACAGAACAGTCTGTAGCGTGTGTTATGTCTTCTTTCGCCGCTACCGAGCTTCTGTTGTCGCTACAGAACGCTCTGTAGCGTGCCTTCTGTAGTCGCAACAGAACGTTCGGTCGTCGCAACGGATTACTCTGTATTAACAACAAATTGTTCTGTCGTCGGAACAGAATGTTCTGTTCCGACAATAGAAATATCTTTAGCGCACCAGAAATTTCGCTGCCGCAACAGAAATTCCTCTAGTGCAACAGAAATGTCCGTTGGACTACAGAAATTTTTGTAGTTTTTTATTACTTGGATGGTGGAGAAATTTAACGGCACACTCAAACAGGTGCTGGGGAAGCTCAGTCAGGAGCAGCGGAAAACCTGGGATCAATATATCGCTCTGCTTCTGTTCGCATACAGACAGGCACCGCTGGCGACTCTGGGGTTTTCTCCGTTTGAGTTGATATTTGGACGACATGTGCGAGTACCGATCGCAGTCCTCAGAGAGCTGTGGACAAGAGAAGAGCTGGGAGAAGACACGAAGACGACATATGGTTATGTTCTCGATCTAAGAGAACTCTCGAGGAAACAGTGAGAGCGGCACATCAAAATTTGTTGCGTGCCAAACAGTCTCGGAAGAGACACTATGACAGGAACAGCAATAAGAGTCATTTAAGGGTTGGAGATCATGCCCTCATTCTTTTGCCAAGCAGCCACAATAAACTGCTAAGGCAGTGGAAAGGTCCATTTGTGCTTTGTGGAAAAAAGAACGACGTGGATTATTGGATCGACTTGGGCAACACTAAAAAGCTATTCCACATCAAAATGCTGAAAAGATACAAAGAGCGCGCGCCCCAAGAGACCGTGCAGGCGTCATCTTTCGTCATATTCGAAGAAGTTGACTCAGAAGAACAACTTCCTAACCTTAGCATGGACCACGGTGAAAGAACTGAAGCAGTGCAGATCTCCACCAAGCTCGATGAACACAAACAGCAGGAGATTCGGAGCTTACTTGACACGTATGCAGACATCTTTTCCCAGATTACCGGGAAGACTAATCCGGTGGAGTGTCAACTCAGGCTCTCGACTTCTGAAGTCATGAATACCCCGCAATACCCGTTGCCTTTTGCCATGAAGGACATGGTCGAAAAGGAGATAGACGAGATGATCAAATTGGGGTCATTAAATAACGTTCAAAATCTTCATACAATTCCCCCCTCGTTCTGATTAAAAAGAACGAGAACACTTATCGGACTTGCATTGACTTTGGGCGCGTCAATGATGTTCTTGTGTCTGATGCAGAGCCCCTACCAAGAACAGATGTAATATTTTACCGAGGTTGGAATCGAGGTGTACTGTTCAAAATTTTACCTTGCTAAAGGCAACTGGCAAGTACCCTTAGAGGAAGCTTCAAGGTCGAAAACAGCGTTCTCTGCTCAATCCGGTCACCATCAGTTAGTCTATATTCCCTGGCATTAAGACAGCATCGGCTATCTTTACGCGCCTCATGCGCATTCTTTTACAAGACACAGACAGTGTCGTTCATTACATCGATGATGTTCTCGTAGCGACCTCTACTTGGGAACAACATCTTTGGACTTTAAACAGGCTATTTACCAGAGTGCGCGAGGCCGGCCTCACAATCAAGCCCTAGAAGAGTGAATTCAGTGCCACTAACAACTCCTTTTTTGGACATCAGCTTGGAGAAAGGACCATCCGACCATTGGAAACGGTGGTGGAAATGCTTGTCAACGTACCGCTTCCAATGACAAAGAAGCAAGTGCGTTTCTTTTTAGGGCTTGATGAATACTACCGCGATTTCATCCCTGGCTATGCCGACAAAGTCCAACCGCTCGTGCAGATGACAAGCAAAAATGAAAGCAACCTTGTCTCTTGGAGACCGCAGCGGCAGGCCGCTTTTGCCAAGCTCAAGAACGCATTAACCTCCAGGCCCGTATTAAGAGCTCCAATTCTCAGTAATCAGTTCGTGCTTCGAACAGATGCTTCCGAGGTCAGCAAAGGCGCCGTTCTCCTGCAGGAGCATGATGGAATCCTCCACCCAGTATCATATGCAAGTCGACAGTTGTTACCCCGTGAATCTCGCTACTCAGCGATTGAACGCGAGTGTTAGGTATAGTTTGGGTGGTTGAAAAATTCCACATATACTTGTACGGGTCGTTCATCATTCAGACTCACCACCAACCCTTGCAATATATTTAACAAAGGCAAAGCACTTGTACCGCAGGGTACTGCGTTGGGGCTTAAATATACCTTTCGTGTGGAGTACATGAAGGGCTCCGAAAACGTAGGGGCCGATTGCATGAGTCGTTTGTAAATTGCCGGAGGGTGATGCAGAATGTACAGTGCTAATATCTGGTGTCTGCAAAGGTTACCTGTGCAAATGCAATGCGGCAGTGTTTTGCGGGTTGCTTTTCTTTTTCTTCCTTCGTTCTCCGGTTATGGGTTGTTCAGTGTGTACTTATTCACCTTTATGGTACAGACGTGTTTAAAGTTTTGTGTCTGAGGTTCGTATGGGTTTTATTTTCCCTTTTTCTAGATGTATAATGTTTGACCCAATGTTTGCGCTGTGCGTGTTTCCATGTGCCTCCATGTGTCGCTGTGTAAAGTGCCTTCGGCGACTTCGGCATCCTCTAACTTTTCTGTTTATCACATGAACATAAGTGCTGTGTGCACCAACGGCAGTTTTTTCTATGTGTAAAAAGTTTTCTGAAGGAGGGGCATATATGTGATGTACACACGAAATCCTCGGAGAACTTGTGAACGCGGTGCGTCGACAGTGGTGCGTCGGACAGCGTAGCGCTGCGCGCGTGCGCGCGCGAATGGTGTGTGCGAGGCGACGGCGACGAAGAGCGTGGCCAGCACGAGGAGCGGAGAGCTGACGTGTCATAAAACCGAGCTGTTAAGGAAAACAGCGCAGCGGAGATTGGGTCATTCAAGAGGGGAGGTGGCAGCCGTCGGACGTTGGGTCCGTGCTGCCATGACCTCCCTTGGATCACCGACGCAAGCCTCCCGCTTTCATTCCAAGTTTGGAGGTGGCAGCCGATGGACTGAGGGTCCGTGCTGCCGATAGGTACTCTTGGATAGCCTGTTTTAAGCCTCCGGCGTTTCGGGACGCCGTCGACGGGTCTCGGCTACGCTTTTTCTTTCTGCTGCTGCCAAGTTCTTCGTGCTCTTGACGGGAGACCACCGGCGTGTTCCTGCAGTTCTCTCCGCTCTTACTATCACCTGGCTCCCTTCTGCCGCTTCCTTCGACGCAACGCCAGCGACGCGTCGCAGTTCATGAACCCGCATCCGCCTTGTCTGCAAGGCATCCCCGCTACACCTGGGACGCTTAGTACCTAGTGAACTCTCCCCTTTATTCTGTAGTGTTTTACGCGTGTTGAGTGTGTGTTCTTCTTGTTTTCGTTTCCGTTTCTTATTGGATCCTTTCCTTTAAATTATATATGCGGCTTCGTTTTGTTTTGTCTGATCTGTTGTTTCGTTCGAACCTGCACACGACAGCGTTCCCCTTCGGCAGTCGGGGACGCGTTACCAATTCGCGACACATATGCAGGTGGCCCGACGTGCAGGCTAGATGCACCGCCAGGCTACATTTACCGCGACGCCTAAACACTGCGCTTTGGTTTTATTCATGACTGTTGGAGATACCTTGTTCTTTTATTTGTTCATTATCGGAGTTTAAAAGACAATGGTATTGTTTCCGGCGTTATTATCTAGCTGTTTTGGCTCGAAGCGACGATTGCAGAGTTTTGCTGTTTTTGGCGCAAGGTTAGATGCTCAAAGGCAACCATGCACCCTCCCGCCGGAGAAGCGCGCACGCTTCAACATGTGCTATATACTTTCGCCAGTTCTCATCCCGAGTGCAGCTTTCTTTTGAGAATTCGGCTCGACCGCGCTGCAAGTTGGGCCTATACTTGAAAATTAAATGCCTTTGTGTGCGCCAGTGGTAAATGGGCTTGTGAAATATATTCGGGATGATTATTTTGTTCTCAACGCTTTCAGCACCTCTCTTTTAGGATGCAACAACGTACAATCACCCGTGCGCGCCTGAAGGCCTGTTGCTTCGCCATGGCGCGCTACAACATCGTTTGGAACGGGGGCAGCGATGGCGGTTCTGTTCTCAGACAGTATCAGGTGATACCGGTTCAGGCGCAGAGTAGGTTTCCTTTATGACGGCGCCACCCGCTTCTTTTACAGCCAATGCAGCGTTGCGCACAATATATTGTACTCTGTGCTCCCCAGTGTGCAGCTGCATTGGACAGGCAGGCGCCGTTCAGCAGTTCGTGATATCGTTCTGCAGTTTTGCGGCAATGTGCACACGCAGCTTTTGGGGCCTAGCTTTGGGGGTTTGTGTGCCGTGCGATTTCCAATGCTTCCGCTTCTACTTTGGACCCATAACATAACTGAGTGTCAATAGCTCTTGGTGCGTAACTTTCACTGCGCCGTGATGTAAAACATGGGCGGCAATTCATCACTTCCTGAATTAGCAAGTATGGAATTGAGAACACTTTTTTTGCGGGCGGTCTCCCAGAACCGGTTAAGGCTTACAGATTGCTATAGCTGTTAATGTGCCGTTCAATCCGATACGTTTGCGGTGTTCCAAAGCTAGCTGACTGAAGGCACTGCGGTAAGCCTTTTGTATTCTGAATGCAGTCAAAATGCTAACGAAAATTTACGCTTGCTAGCTTTATAAAAACGTCCTTTGATACTGCTTCCTCCACTGCATTTCACGCAAAGAGTGCCGTGTAATGCAAGCTTAAACCGTCATGAGTTGGTTGCTCACTATATACTACAGAACACTAACACATGGAAACCGTTTGCGTTTGGCTTGAGCCTTTGCCGTCATATCTTTGGCCGCCAGCTCTCGGTCGCTGACTAATGTAGGACTCGTTATTACTGTGCGCATAATTGCGCATTAAGCACTTTGTGAGCTGCTACCGCTTTTCTTCCCACCATACTGCATTGGCTTAGATGGAAAAGTTCCCCTCCATGCATCAGGCACATAAACTTATGAGGCTCCGCTAAGTATGTCTCGACCGCTTGAGTTTACAAAGTATATATCATAGTTTTGTTAGCTACAGGCTACCATCCAGGTTTGATATGAAAATAATTTATTTGCATCGTTTGTCATAAACGTGATTGCGGACATGTTGATGCGATTCTCTGCTGCGCCTGCATCTTCCATTTTTTGTAATATTGTGTGCTAAGAACGAGGGGGGGGGGGGCAGTGAAGTTTTTTTTAATGAGCCGAACCGATGTGTTAAAAAAAATCTTACGCCTATGGAAGTGCGTGCTCTAAAGCCATTTTCATTTATTTGCATCAACGCAGGGTAGATAAAAAGGAAGTAATTATTTTTTTTGAGGTTTTGGTATCGCAAATAGACACCTCCTGATTCTTTATTGCCACTGCATTTAACTAAGGGCAGTGTCTAGAGTATGCCGTCCAATGGTAGCGTATTCAGCATTAAAGTGTTATGCTGCAGTGCACAAAGCACGCCTACCAGCAGCATCCGATGCTTGTCAACAGCAGCCTGTGTGATTTCTAAGATCAGGTTGGAACAGCAAAGCCATCTTTCGTCATGCCACGGTAGAGCTTTGAGTAAAATAAAAAAAATCTAAATCCTGGTATTGAAATTTAGAGGGCCTATTTATTCTCCCTCTGCTTGCAATTTATGTTGTTTATGAATTATTCAGCGGCTGGGTGTCTAGTTAATGGTAATCTTCAAGGGAAGTAAGCTTACTATTCCTGATTGTTGGAATGCGACCAGTGTTAATGTGACTTTGAGTGCTGTTCATACAAGATCACTGTCACGTGTAAGCAGCAACAATATGGTGTCTCATGCAAGTATTTTCATTAATCTAATGGGCATCTGTGGCCGCAACAAAGTTATCGCTGCTTAGTTCTCTTAGGCAAAAACTTACTTAGCGTTATCAAGTAGCAGCTGAGCACACGAGACAAGGCTCATACAATATGGAAATGAAATGAAGATTTAATTTAGAACTGGAGTGCTGAAATCCCTCATTACCTTAAAATAGTTTGTTTTAGTGGTGTCATTACCTTAATCCGAAAGCCATGCATTTTCAGTGCAGCGATCCTGGCTGCCGCTAAAACCTGGACTCTATTTTTAGTAGTGTGGTCATTTTTTTCCACGAACAACGCACTCGACACTGACCAAGGTTCTCGACTCGTTACAGCACTAACCGCAGTAAAGGTGTAGTCACTTACATGTTGCCTATCTAGCTCAGTGAAAGGCTAGGCCATGAAGCCTGCTTCATGCCTCAGGGTTCATAAATCTCTAGAACCTGGGCCTTTTCTTGAGCGGATATCCAAGAGTGCATATTTGTTTTCAGGAATCTAAATGCACTACTATCATGCAATTACTAAATTTAAAGGAGTATACACCTAATTTTAGTTTCATGTTTACTTCCCTGTAATGATGCTCAAGATAATGGATCGGCACTGTGGATTTTTGCCTGCAGCCGCTAAATAACTATTTAAATTTCTTCTCTTATACTGTTTCGGTTTCATCAACCCAAGAATGGCTGTAAGGGCAAAGGTGACTTGTCATGCGAGGCATGAGAAAACCGCAACATTCAATATAATTGCTGCTTCGTTAGTTATCATTCCGTCTCTTGAAGAAGTGCTGGGTAAAGCGTTGAAGTGAATTATAACAGTGCCAGAGATTGTTCAGTAAAATTTAATAAACTGAGCTGGCACAAAGGTCTATTCACGCGAGAATGGGAGTAGGGAAAGGGAGGTCACATTCGGAGGAAAATTCCTGCTTCACGACCGTATTGCAGTAATTTTATTGTGTAGAATTGGTTTGAAGTGGGTGTATTGCAGTTTTTCATGCCTCAGGTGACCTAAACTAACCTTTCACGTCGCAGCTAGTGTTCGGTCCTTGAAACTGAATCGGCATCAAGAAGAAATTGAATTATAAATAATCTAGCGCTAACAAAGGGATACCAGGGAGTGGTCGCTGCATACTGCTGTCTAATGCATCAGTTCAAAGAAGGAAACACTCAAGCAGCGTCTTTACTGCAAGGAAAGTCATAGAAATAAAATTATTACTACCATGAACTAGATTCTCTGTAAGAGTGCATATTGGGAGGCGTCAATGTTCCTGCAAGTCTCTTAAGTTTCTTCCCCAACACACTGTACAGTCTGCGGCCCGATTGTGCCGCAGGCCCACCTTTTGTACTTAAGAGCAGGCATAGTTAAATATGCTCTCAGCATTCGTGCGAATGAACGAAAAAAAAACTCTGCTGTGAACGCACTTCGATAACGAGCTCGGAAGGAACGCAGGTCCGCGTCCTCTATGCTGTTCCACCCATCCATGCCGTTCCAGCAAGTAAAACACGAAGTAGCCCAAGATTGTTCAGTGTCGACAGCAGTTTCAATCCTTCTGTCTTGTCCAGCTTAACAAAGCGCTCGTTAACAAAGCGCCCCCCCCCCCCCCCCTTCACGTGGAGCCAACTGTCCATGTTCGAGAGCAGTGCATAAATATATTCTTACACCGAGCACACAGATAACTGACGCTATCAACGCTTTTTTCCTGTCTCCACCGATTTTATCATGCACCCAAGCATTAGTCGAAGAATAGTGGGCATCATTCAAAAGTAAGGCAGTGGATGTAATAAAAAACATATTCCTTTAAAAATTGCTTATTATTCATCCAACACGCCGTGGTACACTGGACATAACAACCGATAGCCTAACAAAAATTCATTATTTTTCTTCCTGAAAAACCGCCACCAACTGCTGAAAAGTGATCCGGTTATGCTGTCGCAGCGAAAGCCTACACCAGTGCTCTAACTGAAGCAAAATTTTTTTTCTGCAAACTCTATTCTTGAATCGTTACTCAGAACTAACCCAACGCGCTTTTGAAATGTCATGAAAAGCCGCGAAAGTCAAGCCGTCACTTTTGCTAGCGGTTGGGCTGCCGCGGTGGCTAAGTGGTCATGGCTCTCGCTTGCTGACCTAAAAGACGCGCGTTCGACCCAGGCTGCAGCGGCCGAACTTCGATGCAGGCGTAATTCTAGAGGCCCGTGTTCTGTGCGATGTCAGCGCACGTTGAAGAACCCTGGAAATTATTCTGGAGCCCTTCACTACAGCATCACTCATAGCCAGAGTACCGTTTGGACGTTAAGCCCTCATAAACCATGAACCAAATCTTTACTAGCGATTTATGTTACGTAATGCCGATAAGTCAGTTTGATTTTGAATTTGACTTTGCTTTCACCTATTCATTTTGCCCCACATATTCTAGCTAATTTGCCCCGCATACCGTTCACTACACCTAACTTCCTTCAATGAACCTGATTTTACTTGACTCTTCTGATGTACGCTCTGTTATTAACAATCAAGAAGATCCTCTTCGTTGTGGCGCCGATGGCATTTTATCATAATTCTTGTAAGGTATTATTTAACATCGCTAAATTATTGTAAACCACGTTTTCGCAAAATCACTGAATCATAGCCCTTCATTCTAAGAGTAGAAAACAGACAATGTGTTTGCACTTCATTAGTCGGAGGACAAAGCATCACCCATAGAACCAGAGACCTATTTCCTTGACATTACTATCATGCTAAAAATTTCAAGACGTCGTTTCCTCTCTTCTCTTTAAATTTTTGATATGAGACAGATTTTTTACCACCATCAAAATAGACTCCGAACATTTATTTTATGCGAAACACAATTATTGATTTTGTTTAATATTCTCCACGCCTCTCTGGGCATTGGTTCTATAATAGACTATAATTTTCCTACATTTTACGAAACCTTTTGACAGAGTTAACCACCACTTCTTCTAAAAGTCGCAACAGTAATCATTTACTTTTTAACTGGATTCCAGTTTTTTTCTGACCGTACACAATATTTTAGCACTAGCCATAGCGATTCTCCTGAAGTACCCTCAGTTGGGGGATATCTAAGGGTTCTGTTTTAACACGCCTACTTTTTAATTTAGTACATCAAATACGTCCCTAATTAAATCGTAAATTCCATATGTCTATTTGTTGGCGCATGTGTTATATAGCAACGATACATTAACACTCCGGATGACCACAATGACATCGCATCCTGGTGCACAGTTTGGCTAGTGGAACCAAACAGATTTAAATAAAAAACAATGACAATTACCTGTAATCGATCAGTTTGCCCGCTTATGTACTTAATAATTAAATACACGCCTTGACAAGGTAGCTTCTTACAGAGACCTAAGTGCGCGTATTATTAACAACCTCGAACATCGGCACATCGAGTATATTACGTCATACATTACGTCAAAAGCTAAACGCATGCTTGGATTATCTTAAACTTGCCCAGCTTTCTGGGATATCTACTACTTGCGCCATCTACCGGCAGTGGCGGAGACAGGGAGCGTAACTGAATGGGAAGGGGTACAAAAAAAATCGTAAAACGTGAACAAAAGCACCAACAAAAAATGCTTCGGGGATTTGTGTAATATACACTTAGCTGAGGAATGTGCCGAAGTTTCAGTCATGTGCTATTAATACACGAGCTTCCCAGCGCGTTTGAATACTATACGATGCTGCCTACGGGAGGGAGCCAAAGTTTTGGCATTTTTCCTGACTTTGAAACTGTATAGCACCGTAACACGGATAGATATCGAAAATGCTTCCCTGTTTTAGGTACCCAAATATATGGTGTTTAAAATGGTGTGCAACGATCTGGCATAGCTTTGATCAAGAAGCTTCCTGAGGCCTTTTAACTGAAACCTGATATTGCCTAAAATATGAAAGATGGCGCCCGGTAGCGAGCTACGCTGCAGAAATGGTTCGGACTGCTGAAGATGCGTCCATTTCGACGCTTACCTTTTTATCGGGTGACTTTTGCCTTGCAGACAAGAACACATGTCAGAGCTCGAACCCAGTGTCTCGACCGGAGCTTTAAATAAAGAAGGTTGTTACGATAACCATGCATTAACGCAGCTACATAAAGTATTCGCGCCTGTTCATATATGCTTGTCGTGGAGCAACTTTGCAAATTGTCAGCCCTTTGCTATTATCTAAAAAGTTTATTGGGGCGTGTGATCATGATATATTAGGGTACGAGAGTAGCTCGCCTGAATTTTAGCTATTCTTGTTACTTTTAAAGAGCGTAGCGGCATTCGAACGGCCGACATCAAAAAGTATTCGCGGATATAAATGTTTAGGTTTATTCTTTTAATACTTATTTAAGAAAATTTGATATAGCTTTACTCAGAAACATTCTGAAGCTGTTCATCTGTTGTCGGGCAGAACACAGAATTTGGAGTCTAGAAGCAAATAGCGTCTAGATAGAAGTTCCGGTTGTTACTGTCACATTCACCTGTAATGCTTTCAAATTAGTGGCTCTAGCGTTGTCCGAATATGTGACTCATGTTTGCACTTAGAGTTCTAACCTGGGTTCAGAACCTTTTGTTTTGGTCAACTAATTTTAATAAATGTGCTCGTTTCTATAGAAAATATATAAGTATGAATGTATGAACGAAAAATTTCACGCATGATCACTATTCATACTTTTATTGCTGCAGCTGTTGGCGACTTTTTTTTGCTGTTCTTTCATTCTGACTTCTGTAATATGCATGCATTATGTATTGCCGGGATCCATCCTGTGTAACACTACTGAAAAATGAGGCTTGGCTTCTGAGGTACGAAACTTCGCTTTTAGATACCGCAAGATACCGCCAACTTTGTTCAATTTTTGCAAACAAATTGGTGAATTTAATTGTGTCCACTTCTGTGCAACGAAAAAGCGCTTTTACATGGACGTCATCAAGGAAGCAGTTCATAACGTTATATATAAATGGTAAATATGGTGGCTGTCGCAATTTGCGACGCTGCCAGCCGCTACGCTGCCAGTCGCTGCTACGCTGCTTCGTCGGCCGATTGTCATGATATCGTAGTTAATTCTCCCGCACCTCCCAGAGTGACATCGCAAGGGGCCGCCAGGTGGAAGAGGGTTAACCACGGATTAACAGAGTTAGTCGCGATGTCATATCAATCGTCTGAAGCGACTGTCTTGAGAGCCTCCTTTGAAGAAAGTTTGCATCTGTCCTTTGCGGCTGGGCTGTAATCATTCTAAGCAATAAATTTTTCTCTTTCACCAGTATAATAGATGAGTTGCGTTATCGCAAGCAGCTTGCTTTTAAGATTCATATTCTTCAAAATGCTATGAAAACGTGTAAAAAATTGACCGCCAATAGCAAGATCAAAGGATGTCAAGGGGTATAAATTAGAGGGACAAGAAAAATAAAAAACAACTAAGTGTCCTGCCCACGCCAGTACAAATACTACATTGAGACTGTTAAAAGAATGAAAACTAGAAGTGCCCCCCGTTAGGACGGCCAATAAAAATCAAGAGAAACACCCCCGCAAATACATTCAAAGAGAGAGAGAGAGAGGCGGGTGGGGGGGGGGGGGGGGTGTGGCAAAGTCTTGCACAGGATGCCGGGTGATGTAAGGCCGGTTCAGGACCCAGCCGCTATGCCCACATTTCAGCGTACGCGAAATGCAACAACGCTCCGGCTGTTTACCCCCGGGGTGTCGAATTAGTTCGAAGCGCTCCAGTGCGCTGTCCCTCATAGCCCGTAATGGAACGAATTTGTATTATTTCATTGTAGCTTTTCCCAGTTCCCAGGTTACTCTGCCTGCAGCAGCTTTGATTTCTGTGGTCACGTGAAAAACTAATTATACTGCACTGAACAATACTATCGCTTACTTTGGAAGCAGCAGCGTTTGGTAAATCAAACCAAATACAATTGTAATAGAGAGGTAGAGCGCAACAAAAATAACCAGACGCTAAAAAGGAATGTATACCAATAAAATAAGTCATGAATTGCATTCTATGTTACAAAGTTAATGAGAATATCAAATAGGCAAGGATGTCATTATAGCAGGCGGGGATGTCATTATAGCGCGTAGCGGAAAGCACAATGTCAGCAAATTACCATGAATGAAGGGGAAGCCTTCGTAACGATAACACCCATGGGAAGTGATCTGTTACGTTTACAGTAATATTCGAAGCACTGGAGGTTATATTTCTTTTCTCCTTTGCACCTTTGGGGAGGAAATCGAGCAGATGTAATAGGTCTATTTTCATGGCGTCGCTGTCAATAAACTTGCACTTGTCACACTATCTGATAGCTGGTGCGGAAGGGGTTATAACTTCCCCGCAAAAAGGCAAGGACAAGGGCTATAGTGCCGACATAAAATATTTTATTATACACATTTTTATACAACATTTGGAAACAAAATGTGTACAGTCAGAATCACATAGCATCATTACTTTGTGTTCATGTTACATGTACAACCAGAACGATGCACTCCAAACGTAACGAATATGAATATAACTAAACACACTTCACAGCAACATGGCATACAAAAGAAGCAATACTTTGCGAAAAGAATAAAGAACAAGGCAAACTTTTAATCGGTTGCCAAACAAAATGAATCAGCAATGAAGGACATACAAATGAACATAAATGATGGCATTGAATGTGCGTAGTACTGCTGTCGTCACTTTTCTCGAGCCTGTTTGTGCGCATTGTGCACTTGATGCCAGTATCATATGATCTACGCCCGATGCGCCCAATCAGTTTTCTTAAATTCGTTGCCAAATTTTTTCCTGCTGCCCCGCAGAACTTAAAGGCGTGTGTGCATGTTCCTTTTCAAAGCACACCCCCCCCCCCCCCCCAAGTACTTTTCCTAGCTGTACTGATTGCGTTATAAATCGGTTATGCACGGTTTGTTTACATAAAAGAATTTTCTTACGCAAAAGACAAGCCAAAAGATCATTTTAAAAGTGTCAACGGCACTACTTACAAAACACACATATCACATTTATATTACACCAAAAAATTGCTCAGGGCATTTATTGCAGGTAAACAGTCGCATAATACAAATACACTATTTTTAGTACACACCGAACACTCCTTTAGGGGCAGGTTACATAAGGAATCAGGAACAGTACTCTTCATCTTCAAGCAGTGATTCACTTTCTAAACTAGAGGTACAACACAGCACTATAAATATAGGAGGAAACACGCAAAACTAAAAGGCACATAGCACATAGCACACATAGCTGTTATCTCCTCCTATGGCTACAATCATTGCCTTTCTCTTTCTTTCCTTACAAGGTTGCAAAGTTTTTCTATTGATTTAACTTTCGTCGACATTCCCATAGCCCGAAGCTCCGTGCGCAATTCTCCTGCATCCATGTCGTCCACATTTTGTAGACAGTTTCCTTCGCTCACTTTTTCTTCTGCACAGCGTAGCCTCTTCGCCCGTGTCTCTTGAATAAGTCCCTCAAACCAATACTCTTGGTCCCGCTTTTTGTATGCACGGCTTAGTCTGATATTCTCACTCACTTCAAGCGTTTTCGCCAGCTTGAGAGCGTCAGCGGCTGCATTCCACTTGTTAAACTTCCCATGGTGTAGATGCTTTAGCACGTCGTTTTTTTTTCTCTAATCCTTGGCTTGAAAACCAAACAAGGCACTTGAACCTTTCGTGCTTTGCGGAAGCGTGGTGCGCGAGAATATGAATGTATGGCGTAACTCTATCGCCACCATAGCCTTTGCAACCTTGAGCTCCTAATTTTAAGAACGTGTGAAAGAATTCTGAGGTTTCTCTTTCTATGCTGCGACCTTCAACATCATTTTCCAGGTGGTACAAAATTTTCCGCATAAGCTTCCAAAGGAGCAAAGTTTTTTCCTCTGTTTGAGGGTGCAATTTCCCGGCCAGTTTTTCAGGCAAAGCCTTCAGCAGGCGCTCACAATCGCCCCCCGATACCGACGTGAATGTTTTTCCCTTGTTTCCTTCATTGGCTTCCCAGACGTGAAATTTAATCCCACAGTTATTTATGGCGTCAACGATGTCCTGAAAGTGTATGGTCATACAACGTGGGTTGCGGACTTTTTCACGGTAATCTCTGTCTTCTGCTTCTGAAAGCAATCCATCAACAAGGCGGTTAACTATTCTTAACTTCATGTGCAATACATCACGAATTATTATATCAGAGTCGAAGTTAAACAATGGCACGTTTTTCATCCCGTTCGCCTCTGCGCAGCAATCAGCTTTCATGTTGTCAAGAATGCGGATCAAAGGAGGCTCATTAAAGCTCCTGTTACTTGTCAGAACTGAGCACCTTATCTGTGGGTTTGCTCGACAAAATGGACAAGGATAGTGTGATGCAGCAGACTGCACACCCTGAACAACAAGCGAAAATTTCAAAACTGACCCTAGACAGATGCGAATCGGAATCTCGTGGTCCCCTACAGATATGATACCCCTTCGTGCGACAACATTAATTTCTTTTATCATATCCCGAAAAGCCTCTCCTATTTCAAAATAACCCTCCGAGATCTCCGCCACACCGAGAAGGCGATGAAGGTTATGGCTTTGTAGCTTCCGCGTTTTGCAAATGATGACGAATGATAAAGTTGTCCAGGTCGTGCGTCTATTCACAACGCAGCCATCACCCTCTATTTTTACAAGGAGTGCCTCGGTGGAGATCTCTGTCACACTTATGCCTACATCTTTAGCTAGCTCTTGCGCAGCTAACGCCAAGTCTTCCTCAAATGAAACCTGAGCGCCAGGTGAGGTACCTGGTGTTTTGAAGACAGTTATCCTGCTATCTAGGTGCTCTCTGTAAGAATTTATTAGCCTTATGGTAGGCAGATTAGGGACGCTCGCGGAGAGGTGCTCCCAGAAAATGTTACTGACAAAATGTACGTCCAACAGGGCTGCAACTTCTCGCAAGATTTGTTTATGTGGAGAAGAAAGGGCATTATAGTTAACTTGACCATTGCTGCAGAAACCTCTTTTTACACCGCAATTACAAATAATTTCTCCATTTTCCTTGAATGTTACTTTATGCAGCAGGCTTTTTAAGCCAGTTACGAGAAGCTGGCATACATCTAAGCCGTAGCTCTCCAGTACAGCGTCAAGTGCTTGCGCGATGGAATATCCAGCGGCGTTAAGCTTCCTTCGGTCTGATTTTTTTGCACTCCTCGCCGACCATTACTTCTTTTTTCAGTAGCATTGTACTTTTTTTCGGATTTCAGCCTTTCATTCTCCTGCTCTAGGTTAAGAAGCTTAGCCTTATAGGCAGAGACGGTGTCTCTGAGCTCATGTATGGCATTTTCTGAAACTGTTCCTACTCTTTCGAGTTCTTTTTGCAGAGCAGAAATTATGATGTTCCCTATGGATTCTCCGGTATTCGTTTCAGGTGGGCTAGATTGAGACTCGAAGTGAATCTTTATGAACCTTTTATTTTTTAAGAAGGACGCTTTCACACGGCCTGTCAAATTCCTGTAGCGCCTATCCGCAAAATTGCACAGTGACGTAAACCGGTCATCAAAATATTTACCGATAATGGGAAGCCTTACATTCGGGGGCAAAAATGATTGCACAGTTTCAAAGTATGTCTTTCGAAGAAAGTCCTTCTCGTGTCTTGTCTTTATAGCTGTCTTGTCTTTATAGCTGTGACACTGCAACTGTCAAAGGTAGCAGACATGATTATATGGTTATCTGGCGTGGCCATTTCGTGGAGCTATAAACAACAAACTAAATAAAAACTAGAAAATTGGACGAACAAGAAGTCATAGCAGTGGAATAGAGACAGTAACACTAAGTGAGCTAAACAGGTGACACGTTGTACAAAACAAGCCAAAATAACGCGAAAACAAGACAAATAGAACAAATGTAGAACTCCATGGGAATAAACACTTATCACTGTATTACGATGCGCCAGCAATGATCTTTGTCACGATAAAAACCTGCAAGGTCTCACGAGGAAATCCGCAAGGAAACCTCTCGCAGGACTTCTGAAGTGTTACCCCACCCTTAATTCTGATTGGAAACTCAATCGCCACCGTGTTCCCAAGTTTCGTTTCCCGTATCGACCATGCAGACGGAAGTTGGAGCCTGGAGAAGTCTTGTTCCTCACAGAGTAGCCATTTTTTTTCAAATGGTTGGCCTTTCCCGTGAAGAGCCCATCGATAAATGTCCTGGTCAAGTTTCACCTTCAGGAGACCGCTTGATCGACGGCAGTTGGACAGCTTTTTTTTTTATTTTCGTACACGATCTCTTCAGAGGCAGACTGGAGGCGTCGATTCGATGGTTTCCTTGGGGATGTGAACTCGCGCAGACAGGCCTAGTTGAGATTCCTCTTAGGCTCCAGGGTACAATGACATTTGGAGTACCCTTTCCAATGGATCAGGTATCCTTTGCGCTAAATGAAAGACAAATGGAGACATTTTGTCAATACTTTAGGAAACGATTTCATTTATCTGAAGATAGCGGGAGGGGGGGGGGGGGGGGTGAAACCAAAAGTAGAGATACTGAAACTGAGTCTCAGGATTTTATTTGTTGTGGTACTTATTAGGTTTATAAGATCCGCAAGCGCACGTGCACCTTATTACGAGGAAAATTGGCATGTTATCTCTATGAAACAAAAAAGTGCTGCTGCTAATATGAAGGCGGCAGAGCGTCATCACGACAAACGCTAATAGAAATCGTCCTTGGCAGTCGCGAGAAAGGCTAATACCTGTGCTACACGGGCACGTTCGAATGACACCTGAGGCGAATGACATTCGCAACTTGGAATGGCATTCGGACTCGACGGACTTCCGCGGCGATACACGACACTTTCCAAACGCATTTCAAATTTCCTCAGCTCGTTTTCAGTGTACGATGACGACGGCGGCGGTGGTCACACTAGTGCGACAACGACACTATCACGGTCAGCAGCAGCATATATGACTGTAGTGGGCAAGTTTTTGAGGCCAACGACACCGACGAATCCGACCGGCGGACTGTCAGCCTTCATGTCCTCGGCAGGCCGACGGCTGAGCGAAAACACGCTGATGAGGCGACGGTGTGAATATATTCGCCCTTCTACCTTATCCATATTGTTAATAAGCGAAAGGAACGGGTATATTTCACATGTGCACACTCGAACACTCACCAGCTATAAGCGCTTTCCAAATTAATTTTAATCGACGGCGACTCCCTTCCCTTCCGCGACGACTATGCCTAGCGAGTCCGCAGGGTTACGTCTTCGAATTCGGCGGTTGTGAAGAGTGAATTCACAAGTTTGAGCGAACGCAAATAATCGACGAGTGTAGTTTTGACAACAGTGACCTCAAATCAACTATTGCTCACATCGCAGAGCGCGCATACGATGAACGGGAAGCGCCGGTGTGACCCAAACCGCCGAGCACTGCTTTACGACCAGCAGCAGTCGTCGCCGTTGCTATTTTGTGGATAACAAGTTATGCCTTTTCAATTACCGCGAACGGTCCCCAATCATACTTCTGAATAAAGCAGTTTAAAATAAACTACTGATCGCGTCGGACGAAGTCGGGACAATTAGCGACAAGCGCCGATCGTACACGATGTCAGTAGCCCAGCTGTCGTTCTCAGGCTAGCGATCGTATCGGCGCTTCCTCCCACAGATTGTCGCACTGCCTTAACAAGCCACGGGTACAACCAGTACAAAAAAGATGAGATTATTTAATAGAACTAAAGCGCAGAATGTGTTTTAAGTCATGCAAACGAGCGCTAGCTGTTCGTACGCAGCGATGTAAACAATAGTATATGCGCGCAGGCGTCCTCATCGGCACACTGCTGGATAAATTTCATGCTCACGCGGTAAATGTTCTTTGGTGCACTGTTATCTTCAAGCACTTACGTAGACAGAACACGAGCTATTTGCTGAGCAAAGAGCAGGAAAAAGCGAGCAGCAGGTATCAAAATGAGCAGCCAGAGAGCCGAAAGCACTCGCGCGGCTGTGGGCGGGGCGAAGCGATGGCGGCGGCAACGCCTATTGGTCGGTTCGGGCTGCGTTCGCGTTTCGACGGCATTCCAAAATCTGGAATGTCTCCGCCGAGCTCCGTCGACTCGAATGTCATCCGAACCGAATGCCGTTGAGAAACTTCATGTAGCAGCGTAAGTTCGGCAGTCGAGTCGAATGACATTAGGTTGGACGGCATTCGAAGCGCCCGTGTAGCAGGGGTATAATACTAAACTCGGTATACTAAGGTCGGTGCTAGTTACTAATATCAAATACTAAATTGAACAACTATTTGCCGGCACGCAATACTACGCGAAAAAGTTGTGACCCATAACAGAAGCGCAACAAACATTTTTATAACAACATTACAGAAATCGATATGTACATGAACTTGTACATTTATGCGAATGATACGATGTTGTCTTGCTCGGGACTAGTCCGGTGCAAAGTGGAGCAAGTGCATTTGAATATGGGAATGCAGTTTGCACCTCGTTCCTAAACCGGGTGAAAACAGTCACAATTATTAGACTAAATGATGCGTGAGCGGAGTAAATATAAGTGACCCTCAATGTTGTTTTGTTCCCTACCCTATGCATACTGTCCTTAACAAGTCTGTGTGTTCGGTAATAGATGAATCATCCACACTTTAAGCAGATAATCTAATACAATGCGTAATTATTTTTTGTTCTTGCGTTGCCGTTATTTTAAATGGAGCGAGTTTTCCAGGGTACCTTTTTAACAATCTCTGAAAGACCATTACTTAGGTTTCAAACTTGGTGCTGCAGATGGAATAAATGCACTTTATTTTTCTGATGAAGTATATGGCTGCACATACCAAAATCAAACCACAGGTAATGACTAAATGTACCCAGCAGTGCGTTACAAATATAAAAAAAGGTTTTAATGTTACAATATTCAAACAAAAAGGTTAAAAACTTGCCGTTTTCGCGATGACTCTCTCGACGGAGTGGTACATCAGTTGCTTCTGGCAGAAAGGTGAGGCTGCAGTTGCTGGGTGTGCACGAATGGTGTTCAGCATCTCGATGGTACTGTATTCATAGTACGCCAGCGAACAACCTAGCATAAAAACAGCGTCAAGGATTCGGGATCACATGCAAGGCTCACGTGCTTTCCCTTTTGTCCCAAGACGCCTCCCGGAAACTAAACATCGCGAACGAATTCTTTTTTTTGGAATTTTGCTTTACCTTCCGACGAAACCGGTTGTGTAAACCAAAGCATTGTCATTTTCTTTACAGCGGGGAGAGACCTATCCGTGAGGTAAACAGGGTGACGTCAAAGAAGGAAAAGCCCGATGAGCAGAATCGTCAAGTTTTTCTTCTAAACTGGCTTTGCACGTGACGAGCACCTGCTACCCATCCATGTCAAAACGCGCATTCCACCCGCTTAGTCGTAGCGACAAAGGCGGCTACGGGAAAAGCCAAATACCTATGTGTCCCCCTCATTCCCAGCCCATGTTCCTTCAGCTGGTTGCCGACGCCATTTATTATTCGCCATTTTTTTTCTACTTTATTGCCGTGCTCTCTGTTTTCCTCTTTTTTTATTTTGGTGCGTCTCTGTCAGGAACTGTCAGGCGCGTCAGTCCTATACTAGTACTGTCGAATGTGGGCGAGTAATTCTCACTATCCATGCGGCTTTGCCTCCCCAAATCTCTCGCGGCGCACAGAAGAAGGCAGCTGGTCGGCCCGACGATTAAGTATCGCTGTTTAGTTATTGCGGCGATAAACTCATCCCCATGGCATAAAGTTGAGATGTGCTACTACCGGCGCATTTCGCGAGTGACTTTGGGAATTGGATCCTTTTAAAGACTTTGTATCTATTAAAGAATTTTGAAGACTTGGTTAACTTTCGATGTTTACAGCCTTCAATTTATAGTTCATTAATAGTCTTTTAAATGAACTTTATCACGGACATAATGTCCGCCTTGGCGCACAATCCACCTGCACGGACCACGACGATGCATCTTTTACGGCTTTTAAAACAAAAATCTGTATACATTAGGAAAAAAAAGCACGCGCTATTTGCTGCAGCCAACACGATATTAATGAACGTCCGTCACGTCTGCAGCTTCGCAGCGTTCATAACAACGCACAAAACAAAGAAAAAATTCAATATACACGCAAAAAATTTTGAAAAGAGTATGATACAAGCAAGAACGTGAATTCAGCTTCTCATAACGAGATGAAGGGTAAATGCTTGCCCATGTATTCTCTCTAGTGAGGCTATCTGTTTAGTTATTATGCGAAGCATATTAACGTAGGTTTCGGGCCTTCGCGCGAAGTGGGGTCACGTGACATGACGTCGTGTGATGACGTCACACAGGCTGCAGATGGGGCCTCATATCGCGCCGTCGGTCGCCTCCCGGCGGTGGCCACCATTGACCTTCAAGTGACCTTCAAGTAGGTCACGTGACACGACGTCACGTGATGACGTCACACCGGCTGCAGATGGGGCCTTATATCGCGCCGTCGGTCGCCTCCCGGCGGTGGCCACCATTGACCCTGAAGTGAGATCACATGATGGGACGTCACGTGATGACGTCACACCGGCTGCAGATGGGGCCTCATATCGCGCCGTCGGACGTCGCCCGGCGGAGGCCTCCACGCTTCGGTTCGCGCCGTCGCGCGCGACGCGGCGGCGGCGCCACCATCGCTGCATCACGTGATATGTGACGTCACGCCAGGGATGAAGCGGCGCGCGCCCGCCGTCGCGTCAGTCTCTGTGCCCATCCACTGGGCTTAACCTTGATAAGCCTCCAATTTTTTTTTGTTAAAAGATTTCAAGAGTGAGTTAAGAACGAATTCTTCTCACAAGCGAGACACTATCCTAAAATCGGGTCGCAAACATTCACTGATAGCAGTGCATTGACAAGGAATCACCGTTCGAAGTCTTTACTTTATTGTTATGGTGTCGCCGCCGGCAACTAGTACAGCAAACGGTTTCACCACTTTTGCGGGAGCATAATAGTATGAATGCAAGCATGCAAATACTCAGAGAGTAGTTCTACCATCCTTCCGTTCCGCAACCAAGCGTGCTAACGACTACGCTACTTCCTGCCAACGCATATGTAGTTCTGCTTGTCTAGGATGCTGGAGAGTGTTTGCAGAAGGGCGTCGAATCAGATGGATGGCTCGCAAATGCCCTGCAGTGTCTCCAGCCTTTAAGATTCACAAGCAATTGTGTACTTAATTAACATATTAACCCCACATCAGTAACACAAGCAGCAACACCGTGCTAAAGGCTTTCGCCTCACCGCACTTTAGTTCAACACAGTGCCGCCTGAATTTTTTTTTTCTGGTTCTGACGTAATAATTGTTTGCAGCCTGAGACTGCGATGCAAATGTTACATTTGCGCAGATAAGAAGCGTATTACACTCCGCGTATTCTATATAGCAACGTTGTGTCCATTTTCGGGAGGTTACGTTGCTGCATGTCCCAATTTTATCCACAGATTCCCTTCTGAAACTATGCTGCAAATGTACAAACTGCATGCAGTGGGAGACCGAGACAGGCAACTATAGAGGGATATAAAGTCGGAACCCGACGTATGGCTTTGCAGCGCTTCTAATATTGTCGCAACACTGAAGTCAGTGTTCTGAATAACTGTCCGGCCCGATTACGATGTACAAGAGCTGTAGTACACAAAACATGGTAAGGACGGTTAATTTTTTCTTTTGCTTCGGGCTAGTCTGGTTTGGTTTATTGGGTTTTAACGTCCCAAAGCGACTCAGGCTATGAGGGACGCCGTAGTGAAGGACTCCGGAAATTTCGACCACCTGGGGTTCTTGAACGTGCACTGACATCGCACAGTACACGGGCCTCTAGAATTTCGCCTCCATCGAAATTCGACAGCCGCGGCCGGAATCGAACCCGCGTCTTTCGGGCCAGCAGCCGAGCGCCATAACCACTTAGCCACCGCGGCGACTCTTCGGGCTAGGATAATTTAACAAACAAGCGCAAACAAGTACATGGATTTGTTTGATAACTACGTAACAGAACCAAGAAACAATCCTACTCATGCTCTGTGCAGCTTGTTGGGAGAGCAGTGGTGGTGGTTTCAATGTAAATGCGGGATTACCCTTACTGTGGTCCGTCGGCAATTGCTCCATCTGAGCCCCTTAATTTAAACAACGTGTTTCTACCACTGTCCCGCAAAGCCATTGTTGACCGCTCAGTTCGTGAACGCTGAGGGTACACGATGAGAGAGACGGTTTCCAAGAGAACCTTCAGTCTCCTCAGATTGCACAGGAGTGTCTCACTACGGTCACACACAAAAAAAAAAACCTGGAGTGCGCCGCTATTCGTGGTTTCACCAGTTGATGTTAGATACGCTATGTTCTGGACACGAAGTCCTGTATTTATTTATTTATTTATTTACTTATTTACCCAATACTGCAGACCTCTTGCTTGGGTGCAAGCAGGAAGGGCACAAAGATATAACATACAAGGGCAATAAGTCAGTAATAAAAGCATGCACGACAAATAAAACTGAAGAATATCTCTATACAGTAACTAAAATACATCATCAAAGGCCTTCAGAAAGTCAACAGCGGATATCACTCTCTCAGGGAGAGCATTGCAGTCAGTAACTGTCCTCGGAAAAAAAAAGAAAGAAAATTTATAACCGTTACTTTTCGCGAAATATAGCGCTGAACTATAGTCGTGCTGATGAGAAGTTCGACATGTTTCTGAAAACTGTACATGGCATTACGCCGATAAAAGAGCTGGTTCACTGATCCGCCACAAAGATAGGCGACAGCAATTACACAACCAAGACGGCATCTTGCAACTAACTCCCCAAATGATTGTTGAGATTGGCCTTTTGGACGCTTCCATTGCGTTCGCCCAAAAAATTCTGCTACAAGCATCTGACATCCCTGCATTCGGCGTCCTTGATTTTTTTAAATTTTTATACATATTAATTTGGCTTCTAATCACGAGCCTAAATCCGGGAGTTCACTAAGGTGGCACTTTGGGCTAGTTGTAATGCAGCGAAAAGATACGGCGCCGGTGAGACATGACACACTGTATCACTGCGTCCTGCTTCTGCTGGGATGTATCTCTTCTCTACCTTACAACTCGCCAAAAACAACCACGCGTTTTCACTCCACACAGCGTCCCTATCGAACGGCCTCAACAAGCCCTTCAGCCATCTTGCCTTTTCCGTCCCCTCTTTCTCTTCTAACTGGGCGCCTTTGTCAACATCCTGCTACTGAACATGCGTTCCTCAGGCGCAGCGAAGGCTTCACGCCGCATTGATAGTGTTTTTTCGCCCACAAAGCCCTACTTGCTCCTTCCTCATCCTACAGTGTGGAATCCGAACAATGGTTAACCGCCCAACCCAACCCCGTAGCTGTGCGCCCTCCCGTCTGCCTGCGTGCGGCTATGCGAGGCAGGAAAGGGGAAGGCAAAAGAGAAAGAAGGAGTTCAGGGTGAAGCGGCCCGTGGTGGCAGTTTGCCGAACTAAACGGCCATGTCCCTGAAAGCTGGGCTTGAGTAAGTTTCCCGTAGCTTCACTGTCACTAAAGATACAACTGTAAGTCACTTATGTAAGTCACCTCTCCTCCTCGACATGAGAGCTTGGTCATAATGCTCTAACGTCCTTGAAGATTTGCAAAAATGATTGGTTCGATTAATTTCTTAAAAGAATTATCGTCACACTCGCAGCGTCCCTAATATAAATCTTGTACTTGACATTAAACTTCTTTCTTTTCCCCAAACTTTTGCTCGTCTTTCTTTCTATAAAATAGAGTATCAATACCACGCCCTCAAGTCCTGGTGCATTACACCAGCGACTCATCTCCTCACGGGTTGAACATCGCTCAGAGGTTTTGTTCCATCGCAGCGCACGGTTCTCTACTCGTATTCATCCGTATTATGCACATGTCATGAGCGGGAAAGCCTGACTGCCACACAAGACGACATCGCAAACATGCACTTTGAAACGCAATATAAGAAATCTTCCTTCACGTCTTCAGCTAAAGCTGCTTTTCTGCCTCGTTGCCGTTTATCACTGTTTTAATTTTTCGCGCTGTTTGCTTTTAAGGGTTTTCGTGTTTTTGCTGTTGTGCTCATTTATTTGTAGTTCCTTTTGGTTTTATTTGTATTCATTCCAGATGTAATTATTTGATTTACTTTTGATTCTATTTTCCCCTCATTGTACTAATGTAGTTAAGCCCTTTCATTCTGTTATGCGTCCTGTAAGCCTTGAGATTGTCAAAATATATACATGTAAAGTAATTTGATCGGAAGCAGCAAAAAATCACATTGCACCAGTGAGACCGAAGCCGACTAATTCCGTACGCTTGTGCGGGGCTCTACCAAGTGAGCAACGGCGGCGGCTGTCTGAGCTCTTGAAGGTACTTTTTCCGTACGCACTTCCGTTGCCTGTTGCGTAACCTGTAGGCAGTAGTCAACAGCTCGACCCCCCGACCACTGGTTCGGGGAAAAAAAAATCGGAATGGGGAAATCGCCCATGCTTACCGAAAGGAATTGCCGATGCTAAGCCATGTTTCAGTGAGTGTTGGTGTCTTTCATAAGAACTGCAGCTGACTCTTACATTTGGGCTATGCCACAGTTGTTTACAGAAAAATAACCGGGGCTAGTCGGTGGCTCGTTGTACACGTACAGCGCATGAAGGATGCTAAGAACTCAAGACTAACACCAAGCACGGAAAGATAACGAAGCATGCTTCGTTATTCTTCCTTTCTTTGAGTTATTCTTGTGTTCTCAGTATCCGCCAGGCGCGGTATGTGTGCGCAATTGCTCGATCGCACAACAGCACTGTTAAGCTGAATTAACAATTTTCAAAAGTCCATTGCCAAGAATCGAACCTTGATGACTAAAGGGTACAATTCATTTGGTCAAAGGCCATGTAGAGTGTTAAGTCAAAGTGTTTTATTTAGACAACGCCTTTACAGTGGTCCAGGCAGATAAATGCCTGACGAAGAGTCTTCCCCCCTTGTTGCTTCCAGGGAGGAGCACAAGACATTCAGTGCAGAAAACACAGACTCAGTGGAAATACAGATCCAGTGGCTAACATTCCCGAGTTTATTTGAACGTCCATATGATGTTAAACAAAAACACAGAAACAAGAGAAAAATGAACAGAATGGTTGCGCCTGGAAGGACAGCAGGGACAAAGGGATGGTCCGTTTGAAAGCGTTTAAAGACTTGACGCTTTTAATGATGTTCGCAGTAGGATGATGACCACTTAAAAACATGGAAGTTATGTAGGTTTGTTTCTGGCTGTACTTTCACAACATACTTGTGGTAAAATGCGCAGGGATCGGAATGCATTCGTAGGTAAGTGATTAACTCTATCTCTTTGTTTATAACTTTCCATACGGTAAGCAACTGTTGTTTCTAAACAATGGGGTAGTGTGCATTAGATAAGTTCTATTAAATGTAGAAATTTCCTTTTCGGTAAGTATATGTTTTGTTTGCTTGTTATACGTGCTGTGCAGCAAAAAAGGAGACAACAGTGAAAATGCGAATGTACCAGTTTGTAGTATATTTCTCTGTAGTGCCAGTTAGGCAATAGGTCCTTTAGTGTATACATAATACAGGTGGACCTAGAGATATCAACATGAACTTTATCAATGTGAGGTGATCAATTTAAATGCTAGTGAGAAAAGGCGCCAAGGAATTCATGTGATATGACTCGTTCGATAGCTTCGCAGCGAAAATGAATCAGTGTTTCCTGTTTGATACACTTGTTACGCGGGCGGAATATAATGTACCGTTCTTTTTAGTGTTTAAGTACAGTTCATTATTATGGTGCCACGCGGGTAAATTTTCCAGCCATACATTGGCGCCGGCTTGTAGAGCTTTATTCCTGCTGCAGATTGCATGTCAATGATATCATTTATATAATGCAGAAAGCCGCTAGAACGCTTGATGCAAGAACGCGAACACATCCCACAAAGAATAAACGAAGTTCCCAGTGTCGTTGTACAGCTATCAAAAGGCTTGTCGATTTCATCGGTAGCTTTTGAACAAGAAATAAGACGGTATAATTCAATACCGTTATAGACAAAGACGCCTTCCCTGTCGAACGCATCCACAGTACACAATACATTGTGCAACTCCAAATGCTTCTCGTCTCTGGATGTCAAGAGTGCTTATTGAAGGTTCGAAGTGGACGAAATAGTTTAAAGGCCTTCCTTCTTCTTAATGCGAGATGGCCTCGGCTCAAAGCCATAACTTCTCGGCTTTCCTCTGTACTAGCAGATTTGCAGAGATTTATGCCGAATATAATGAGTTATGGGCGGTAGCTTGCTACTGCGCTAAATGATTGAAGTATCCAGGAGTTGCCCGAAGCAGTAGCAGAGGCGCCACTTTCAGCTACGAGGAGCTGCTACGTGGATAGGCCGTAACGTTAGCAGGGAGGGTGTAAACACTGACCCAAAAAGCAATCGCTGTCGCGACATTTTCATGCCCTGCTGCGAAAACATCTGTGCCCAAAATTCTGAGATTATGGTTGCACAACAGACGGTTTTGTCAAATTTCATATTTAACTTGTAGTTTTTATAACAGCCACAACACGACGACTGGAAAGCAAAGAAGAATGAGATCCGAGATGAGGTGGCAAGAGCTCCATTCACCGATCTTTAAAACCAGGAAATAATATGCGAGTGTAGAAACGACAAAAACATCCTTGTTTTCCGAAAAAAAAAACAATTAAATTCAACTGCTTTCATTTCCCTTCTAGAGATGATGAGGGTCGAGGCAAAAAAGCCTCAGATCGCGCCTTGACGTGCCCCGCCACGCCTAGAAATGCCGTACGCCTTTGAGTGGCAAAAGTCTCTCCCGCGGCAACGTTTAGAAAACATCGGCTAAGGCACATGCATGCATTAGCAACACAAAAGCTGGCATGCGCCTTCGAAGTTTGTTTTGCGTACAGTAAGCTACAGGTAAAGATCCCCAGGTGGTCTAGATTTTTTCGGAGCCCTTCACTACGGCACCTCTTTCTTCCTTTCTTCTTTCACTCCCTCCTTTATCCTTTCCATTACAGCGCTGTTGAGGTGTTCAACGATATATGAGACAGATACTGCGCCATTTCCTTTTCCCCAAAACCAATTATTATTATTATTATGATTATTCCACCTGGCTATGGAAGACATCTGATTCCCAATGGAGAACGGCGATTAGTAGGCGGGCTTCGCCGCCGTTTATGATATTCCGTTATGGCAATTAACAGTAGATTGTAACAGTGGCACCTAGATACTTTTCGTGGTGTGTGTGGTGGGGATCGGAATAGATGGAAGAATTCACAACTGTTCACATAAGAATATAGAGCGGTACAGAAGGGGCAGAAAAGATTGATGATGGCAACAATTGCTGCGGTTGTCAGCGCAATAAATCAATATGTAAAGCATCTTGTCATGCATTCACGGGTTGTCTTCTTTTATTATGACGGCCGCCTTGGTTCCTAGCATCATCATAGGAATGTTCAGGTTGCCTGACAACTCAGCCGGCATGGCAGAGGCGTCCGCGACACGAAGGTGGTTGACGTTACGAACCCTGCAAAATGAACCAAGCAGAAAATATCAAAACCCCCTCACAGCGGCTTGCCTTACAAGTAACGTGTATCAGTAAACAAAAAAATGGTAGCTCTAAAAAGAAAGCTGTAAAAAAAGATATCGTAGGAACACGTGGTCCGACAAACTTTCTGGTCCTGTGTATTTTGATAGCATGGACTGTCTTGAGCTGACTAACACATTTTCCGCATTTATTGCGGCTAGCTTGTCCATGAGTGGTTTCGATCTGTGTGGTGCATAGCGTCATTGTGAAAATGTAAGCGCTGCAACTATTACGGGGCTCTCGCGGGGACTGCGACAACACGAGAAGTTGCATGAAGCAAGCGATGTACTTTCAAAGCCTACAAAGAAAAGAATTTGGGGGCCTTCTTAAAAGTCCGTCAATTTTACTGCGTGTTTTCTTCTTTTAACTGATGTGTTAGATATTTGAATACAAGAACCACCGCATGGTTTTCGCCTTGAACCTGTAAATAACATACTGTTGAATTTCTTCTTTCATTTTCTTTCGGTTTCATCAGCCAACCGATCCCTGTGACGCGTAGTTGATGTTAGGTCACGTGAGCCAACAAAAATCAGCATCTGCTGATACGTCGTTTGTTGTCGTTCTAGCTATTGAAGCAGAATGGTTTAGGTGCTGTAATGCTTTAAAGCAAAACATAAGCCTTTATATTATTACTTTTAAATGTGTCACGTGACCTAAACATCAACTACTCATCACAGCCATCGTTCGGTTTATGAAACCGAAGCCGAAACTGCTTCAAGAAGCAAGTCAATTATAAATTATTTAGCGGTCGTAGGCGGATACCACGTGGTGCTCTGCTCATATCAACGTCTAGCGCGCCGTTTAAAAAAAGAAAACACGCAGGCAAGTATTTGGTGTCTATAGCCCTTTAAACACATTCTTAAAGAAATATGAGAGCATTTGGATGTTAGCGCACCTTAAAAAAAATGCGGACGATAACGATAGTCGGTAGAGGGGAAATTTGAGCGCAGCTTTTCCCACGCCACCTACCACCACTGTCAGGTGGCGTGTACGCTGCTAGCCACCCTCCGTTATGTTCCCGTGGCAGCCACCCTCCGGTCGCCCTTTCCACCGCTTTCGCCGTGGAAGGCAGTGGGAGAGCGAAACGTCACCTGCCAGTTGACGACGACTGCGACGCGAAATCCACGAACGGGCGCCTAAGTGCCGGTCTCTGTAATTCCCAGAGCGCCAAAGATCTGGAAATATGTCCACACCAGAAAGCAGATTCAGGTGGACTATAGTGGGGACTCTTCGGTGGGTTAAGGCCGATTAGTGTAGATTAGTGGGTGGAATAATGTGAATAAGTGGGTAGGAATAGTATACCCCCTATGACACTCCAAAGGAAGGTACTCAAAGTTTATAGTTCTCACAGTCACAACCTGATGACGTCGCAACCCTCTCGATTAGTGAGTGAATTTTGCGAACGAGATGCGGAAATATTTGGTTTGTTTGATTGTTTATGGTGTTTAACGTCCAAAGCAACTCATGCTATGAAGGGACACCGTCGTGGAGGACTGCGGATGATTACGACGACCTGCAGATCCTTAATGCGCACACTGACATCGTAAAGCGCGCGGACCTATAGCATTCGCCTCCATCGAAATGCGACCGTATCACAAAGTTGGTGCCTGCCCGTTCCGTCTTTCACCTTTGCGGCAGGGGGAGGAAAGGCGCCTTTGTTTTCAAACATGTCGCGGCATGGCGGCGATAATTCCCCCCCCCCCCCCCCCCGACTCCCCTCGTTAGGATTAGGGCTTTCTGCCATGTTCTATCACCATTTCTTTGTGTCTGTTTTTTCCTCTTCAAGGTCTGCATCTGCTCTGGACGCGGCGCCTGAAGAGTCTTTCTTCGTGCTGGTTTTTTGCTTTCTCACGAGAACGCGGCGGCGGGAACGCCGCGAGCTGGGGAGCTACGAAAGTTGTGTCGGGCGGAGCGTTTATTATACTATGTGAAGTTTCTACCGGCAGACCTGCATTAGCACTACGAATAATCTCTAGTGAATGCCCTTTGATAGGAGTGTTGCAGCCAGGTGACGTAACGAGTCATGGAGTGTGCGTAGGATCGCCGTGCGTCGCGCGTGCCACTGCGCGCCATGCACTGTTGCTCACGATTTTCACTCCTTTCATAACAAGCAAGGGACGTCCGGCGACACAGGCGACCGAGGGAAACATGCGCGGGGTGAGCGATATGGACATAGCAAAGAGGAGGCCAACGACGACGACGACGGCTGTACACCACATACAGCTGTCGCCACATTAAAATATAACCGCAGCGGTGGCCAAGTGGTTGAGCATCCGCCTCGTATGCGGGAGGTGCGGGGTTCGATCCCCAGTGCCGCCGGGTACCCACCGGTGATACAATGGGTACAAGCTTTCCCCTGGTCTGGTGCTCGGCTTATTTAGGGTGAAATACTTGGGAAATGGGTCTTTGACCCCACCTTGAGAAAAAGAAAAATACCTTGTGACATGGCGCTCTTTGGCCATAGCTGCCCTTGCGCCATAAAAATCCATAATCATCATCATCAACATTAAAATATATAAATTTTGTGCCTTTTATTATGTAATAATCAGTGCCTAAACACAAAATCTGAGTTTACTAATAAAAAATATGCTTTGAAATACACGCGAAAAAAAACACCTTAACTCGCGTTTTCAAATGAGCTCGTGTTTCAAGCAAACACATCCAAAAATGGCTTTACATAGGGCACAAAATAAGTATTCTACAAGATATGGAACCAAACGCATGGCCGCTTACCGCATTAGAAAAGTAGGAATGTTCAGAACGCTGAAACAGCACCGGAATAACGCTTGCAGCACAATAACGCCCAGGAATATGCACTCTAATCGGGGCCACACACTTGAGGTAGACTCTGTGGTTTTCACTTCCACCTTAACAACCCTCTGTAGGTACTGTGTTCAGAATAATTCGGGATCCATGCGGTCCCTCATTCCATAATGATGGCGGGTTTCGTCTATATGGTCGTGGCGTCACAACCACACGACGTCGCGCGGGTAATTTGAACGCGCCGTAACGATCATGCAGTACAACAATAAGGACGTCATTGCACAATTTCTTATTGGTCCACAGTGTCGTGACGTCATTCCACTGCCATTACATAGTGCCTCTGAGGAGAGGAAAACGAATGCGCTCAAAACCGTCTGCAAACCATATGATATGCAAAGCGCACACCAAGGCACTGGAGGGACCCTTTAACGCTATCCAGTCGTACCCCTAAGGCGGAGTTTAATTATCCCGCAATTTTTATTCCAGAATAATGGATTAATCGATGGCTGCAGCGTCCTCTCTGAAGCGGGGTGTGGGTACACCAACAGGCCCAGGATTTTATGCAGTTTTTTTATTTTAAATATTTTTTTTGATAGTAGCAAGAACTATCACGGAACTCACTTTTCTTTTGTATACGAATTTCGATGCTATTTAGGATATTTCGAGCGGGAGTCCTAAAAACTTGTGGTTAGGTTACTTTACCCGCTTTTAAGCCATCGATTTTCGTACTGTTCTTTACTGACGTCTGCTTGGAGAAGATGAGGTTACTTTCGTTATTCCTGAAGTCTAGGGACTCAGTAATACTGGTATTGGTGGAGTTGATATTGGAGGGATATTACAGCATTCTAACGGAATACGGCTGACAATGGATAGATGTCTGTGAAGTAGGAGAGTCCGCTTTGCAACGGGAAGGTTGCGGCTGCCGCCATGATCAGAATTTATTGATTTTATATACACCCTTTTCTTAAGCTTAACAATCTCTGTCATCGAATTCACGCCTCTTTCAAGTATAAATTTGAGTTACTTTCAATATATACCAATTTTACTTATAGATTCTTCTGTCTAGGTTCGTTCCCTTGTCTTTAAGCCGCCATATTTTGCAGACCACTGCCGTGGACACGCTCACTTTACCTTCATTATATATGAACGCTCATCCCTCGCAGACGCTGATTTGGTCAGCATAGGCATTGCGGTGGATACTTCAAACCGCGTATGCACCGTCATAAGACGGACACAACACGATGAAATTGACAGAGCTTGCGCACACATTCCTGCCTAAAGCGATTCGTGCAGGACTTAGAAAGTCAGTGCACCTGCTTTTCGAGTGTCTCTTTCAGCTTAGACTGGTGCTTCGGCTTGTGTTTCTAGCCAATAGCGAGGAAGGAGGCATCTACGCTGCTCACCTGAGCCTGGCGTCGAGGACAGCCGCCGCGTGCGTGCCCATTGGTGCGGTGCAGCAGGGGTGCCATCCGCTGGACCCCGTCTGGTGCACAAGACAGCGGAGGTACTCGTCGCTCCACAGTGCGCCCGCCGTCTCGCAGCCCGGAACGGGGATGTCGAATAGTGTCACGTTGGCCTTCTTCATGGCTTCAGTCCTGAAAGTCTCAACGGCTATGCGAGCGCCTGCAACGGATGAACTCCTCCTCAGATCCTCGTCGAGCACCGCATTTAATTTGAACACCACAAAATTCAAGGTTGAACCGTATACATAGCACCAATTTCTTTCGGGCCCAATATATATTGATTTATCATCATTTTCTATTCAGGCAGGAGCATTGAAGTTCAGGGAGATACTCTCTACGGCCCTTGGTAAACCCGTTCTTTTTGCATATTATGGTTACCTTCTCATACATTAGCTTGCAATACGGCACTCACGTGAAAAAAAAAAAGCTCTTGACACAAACCCTAAAGGCGTACCGAAAACGTCCCCGAACATGATCCTCAAGGCATCATGAGTATGCGCAACAGATGGACAAATGGATCCCAGTTGGACTGCTTGATGACCAGTTACAGACAGCCTGAGGACGTCTGAACATCTTGTCGCGGATATCCTGTTGTCATACTCAGGTCGTCTTTGCGTTGCCTGGGTTAACCAAAAATGATGGTTGAATGCAGATCCTTTAAGTAACGCTTTAAGAGAGAATTACCAATAAGAAGACTTTCGCACCACCTGATATTCTCAGCGTGTCCATAATGAGCGTTGGGTCCCCCAGAGACGCAACGCTTTAATTTTTACATGAGTGTAAAATTTGGCGGTTATTATTGTTTTCTACTTCGTTTTCACAGGGTACTTACCTCATTCGGCAAGAATATTTCATTAAATACTATTTCATTAAATACTCATCGCCTGCGGCAAAAACTAACCCAATCGAGCTTTCGCAGAAATGGTACATGTAGCGCCATCTCACGCCTAAAGCAGGAACGAGCGTTCCAGCGTCGATGGGTTCGCTCTTGCAGTGGGCGCGAGATGGTGGTACAGGTGCTTTTGCTGCGGAAGCTCTTATTAATGCGCAAGCATTTCTAGGCTATGTCGGCGGAGTCGTGTCACCAAAGCTTGCCACCAAAACGAGTCCGTAGCGATTGTGACGCCGCAGAATAGTTAGAATCAAACTAATGACTGTGTTCGATAGAGGACGATGTGAGGATGATGCGCAAAAAATTGCTGTCAGTAGGATGATTAGTTAATTATTAGAGGCAATAAATAAAAAAACATAGAAATAGCGTGGACGTCGATATAGTACTTGGACGGGAACACAGCCGTGGACGGCAAAATAGTGAAAAAATAGGCAAAGAAGTGAAAATAAAGGTTGAAATGGATTGAATTGTGTTTGATGAGTGACAAATAATCGAACAAAAAGTTTGACATAGATTAATTTGTAATTAATTAGAAGCAAGCCTAAATGGACTCAAAGAGGGACCAAGAGAGGCGACGAGTGTCATGGAGGCGTCAATGCTTCCGCATTCCTCCAATGCGTGCAGCCACAGAGGTCTCTAACGTTTTTTAAGTATCTCACCCAAACGCAAAACGCATCAAAGCTGGCAGCCTTGTGCCATTTATGCGCTAAATGTGAACCCGATCGGCCGTCAGGTAAGCAGAGAGAATTGTTCGATTTTAGCTGGGCGGCACAACTGACGATAAGCACATCGCCATGTGACTGTTGTGTTTCTCACCTCCAGCGAGGACGTTCACATCCTCTTGGTTGGAAAGAAATTTAGGATCTATAATTGGGTACTCCGTGGGGTTAGTGCTTCGAAGTTTGATGAACCCTTCAGACTTGGGCCGAAGGAGAATTGGCACAATCTGGAAGGCGTATTGGCCCCTTTTCTGCTTGTAGTAGCCGTCCAGCATCTGCAAACGATGAACAGGTTATCCAAATCAAAGCGACATCTCAAAGAGGTAGTTGACTGCTTCGTTGAATTTTCTGCCGCTACTAAACGTGGTCATCACTTTTTGCATGGCAGTTATTAAGCTTACGCGTCCGAGGACAGAAACTAGAGTTAAAATTTGGAATAACCAGCAGAGGTAACAGGAGTTATTCCTACTGCACGAAACTTTGGCACCGTTATATACAAACTCCGATTGGCACTTTCAATTCATCAATGCGACTTCCAAAAAATCTCTTCATTTAAAAATTTAGAAATATTATTTCTACAAGCCCGAATCGTTTTTACCGTGCACGAGGTAGATTGTTTGCCGTGGGAAATATCACTACATGAAATTTGACTATGTGGTCAGCTGTTATTTCCAAGCGGAGTTTATAGGGAACGTCATAAAACTCACGTGACCATTTCAGGGAGGCTGCAATTCAAGAAAGCAGTCTTGTGCGTTCTGTTACGAATGGATTTTGATGATGCTCGCTTTTTATGGCGCAAGGGCATCTAAGGCCAGTTCGAATAGATTTTCATCGAACCTAAAATGCATTTTTGATTCCTTGAGGCAAGGAAGAGTGGTGGTACAGAAAGAATCTAAGCTGCGATGCAAAGGGCACTATTGGTGGCTTTATTTTATTTCATTATATTCACCTCATTTAGCACAAAACACACAGCAGAAAAAAGAAAGGGCCACACAGAACGAAACACGGGTGCTTCCCACAACTGATTTATTCGAGGAAGGAGGAGGAAAGGAAAGGATTAATTCAAGGGAACATATATTTTGGCTGACATGCTCAACCACCACCTTACGAGGGATCTTGGAAATGCGCACAGAGGAAGTTAACAGATGAGGTGTGAGAGCAAATTTATCTCCCCTTCGTAGAGAGCAAGGGAAGTGCCAGTGACATAATCTTCTATCGCTTTTCTGATGAAATTAGCCTCCAATGTTTTGCGAGCAATATTTTTTGACGGTGACAAAATTCTTATAGTGTTTCGCTATGTGGACAACTTCCTAATTGTTTTGAATAAGCAGTGCTCCTATGCGAAAGAGGATGCACTAAAGAGCGCACAAAGTAAAAACTAAATTTTACTAATGATCTTCCCGATGAAGGAAAGCTACAGTTTTTAGATTTACGTATACAATTCATTCAAAGGTACGTGTGCTGGGCGTATTTCTGTCGTGCAAAAAAAAAAGAAATGGTGGTCGATTTGCGTAGTTACGCTAAATGCGAATGAGGCGCTCTAGGAGGTCAGCTTTTCCTTCGGTTCCGGTGCTCAGATCCAGTGCTCACTGATGGCAGTTGTTTGGAGAACGATTGTGGGTTAACGTCGATATACGTGGAATTGGTCTATCACCCCATCCATATGGTGACTTCCAATCGCAGAGTTGGAGCACTTCGGGAGCACCGTTTTCTGCTCTTCTCGGAGCAACTGTATTCCAAACGCAGATCTGAGCCACGGATCGCGTCTTCCAATCGTTCTCAGGGAGTGGTTGCCGAGCCGAGATCTCTCTGTGGAGCAGTTCGGACTGCTCCGCCGAAATCGGCGGAGTCGACCGGATATTTGCGTGACGTTCTGTTTCAGCGGCGCCCTCCATTTCCGGGGCTTTTCGCGTCCGCCGCGCCGGCTCCTCTCCGCGCTCCGTAGCAGACGATCAGCTGCGCCCGCCGCTATGGACTCAGGAGTGAATCGCGCGAAAAGCGCGGGCAACCGCAAGGAACGACGGGTACTTTCTCCAGCAGTTCGCGAGCGAAACCTACATGCTGCGGCCAGAGCAAGTGCACTCCAATCGCAATTTCAGGTCGCAAAGAGCTCGGCGCCGGATTCAGGCCTGCGCTCTGTCACAGAGCGTGCAGACCGCTCCGGGCTTGCGATTGAAATTCACCAATAGATACCTGGGAGTCTTCCTACCAATTTTGGCGCAGTGGAGCACCGGTCAAGCGATGCGCCCCTGCCCTTCTTTGGGGCAAGCGCTGCCATTGGTGGGACTCGGGTTGAGTTGCGACCCAGGGTGCTCTTCCCGCACAGCCTCTCACTACTAGTTGAACTGCAGCCTGCCGCAAAAGCGGCCACAAACAAACAGTGAGACCCAACGGCTAAGCGCACAAAAATGAGCTCTTCTCTTACCACTCAGCCCATTCGAAAAGAGTAAAAAGAGGTACAACAGCAGCCTGCTGGGAATCCGCGCTTCAGAGATCGTCTGTCCAAAAAAATTTGGTCATTTTTTTGAGAGGCTGTTTTCAGCTCGCTTCCTTGGGCAGGTCGCGGTGGCTGCGGCTGAAACGTTTTTGAGGAAAATAAAAGCCGGCATTGGCATGAACGCATGCGATTACCGCGGATGGAAAAAAGAGGCCGGAAGTGGTTCAATACATGCACAAGTTCTCGCACAACTTCAAGAAGGTGTCTAATCGATTCAACGTGCCGACTGTCTTTGGTTTATGGTTTATGGGTGTTTAACGTCCCAAAGCGACTCAGGCTATGAGAGACGCCGTAGTGAAGGGCTCCGGAAATTTCGACCACCTGGGGTTCTTGAACGCGCACTGACATCGCACAGTACACGGGCCTCTAGAATTTCGCCTCCATCAAAATTCGACCGCCGCGGCCGGGATCGAACCCGCGTCTTTTGGGTCAGCAGCCGAGCGCCATAACCACACTGCCACCGCGGCGGCTCCGTCTGTTATTTCAGCCCCCAAGAAGCTTTCTCAGCTGAGCAGTCGCATCCTTTGCGAGAATCGAAAGCAGTGCTCTAAACAGCAGCATGAAAAGCGTTTTGTCAACTGTTACACCAACGTCGTGTCGGAGATCCCCCTGTCGTGCGGTAAATCGTACATCGGCCACACGGGACGATGTGTGAACGAGCGGCTCATGGAGCACGCAGAAGATCTTTCTGATAACTAACGCACGCACCTTGTTTACCACTGCACCGATTGTACACAGCGTTTGTGTTGCGTATGAATCCTAGGCAGAAGAGGGCAAAAAACCGGTCGGGAAACGTTGGAAGCTTATTTCATCAGAAAAGCGGGACAGGATTGTGTCAGTGATACTTCCCTTGCTCTCTACAATAGGGAGATCATTTTTTTTCACACCTCATCTGTTAGATTGCTGTGTGTTAATTTCCAAGAATGCTTGTAAGGTGCCGTCTGCGCAGGTCAGCGAACATATATATGCTTTGATCTTTCCTTTAATAAATCAGTCGCGAGCAGCGCTCGTGTTTCGTTCTGTGAGTTTCTTTCTTTTGTCTGGTGTGTGTTTGGAGCTAAATGAGATGAATATAATGACTGAAAACCAATTAGCCCAATAGTCAACTCTTCTTTTTTATTTAAGAACTGGAAAGTTAAGCTGAATTTTTGCTTGGTCCGGTATTACATGAGGAACTTTTATTGGCGGCAAAAGCATCTTCACAAACTGGCACATGTTATGCGCTATTATCGGCTAAATTCTAATAAAAAAACTGGGATCTTATAAGATCCCAGTTTGTAGTTATAACTCCAAAATAGGCTTGGGTCAGTCACCATATTATAAATCTTTCTTTACCCAAAAACAACATACGAAAACTAGCATATAGGTATAGCGAAAGCGTTCCGCTAAAATGCCCCCAGCTGACGAGAGCACTTTGTATTCATAAAACTTTCTCTTCCATGACTGCGCCATTTTCTCTGCGATGTACCTACTCGGTGCGACATCACGGAGCTGGAGAGGCGAAACAAGCTACTGGTGTAATTAAGGTGAAGCCACACTGCCCTGGAGAGGAGGTTATTCATTTCAAGTCTCGGAGCGATGAAGCGACGCTTGTGGCTGCTTTAGCCTGGCGGTTGCAACGCACTCTACGGTGCGACTGGCACCGTCTCTATGGTCCTTCTCAACACGTCGACCCCACTTATGACTTCACATTCTGCCTAACCTGTAGAAGCGTGCCCGCACTTGCCTTCAGTATAATCACTTCTAGTCTGCACGCACTAACTGCTTCCTGTGAAATTGGACGCCCTATATCCGATGCGTTTCGCGAAACATCCGATAAAACTTAGAACGCTAAATATTCAGCAGCAGTCTGTTTACATCATGACATAGAATCCTGAGAAACACGTCCAATTTCGCATAGGACTGCAGCCTTGCAGGATCCTCTACGCTAGTTCTAGGAGTGCACTACTCTCGATAATCCTTTCGCGAGCCCCGGTGGGCACAAAAAAAAAAAATGTCAGGCTGTTTAGCTTGGGGCGAATCAAGAATTTCCGTGCGCTATCATGGTTAGCCCTCGTTTTTCATGGTTTACCTTGATAGAAGACTAAGAAGTATGCTGAGATAGGTTGGTCGCAGCTGGCACACGACAGGATTAATGGAGAACTATTGAAAGGCCTTTGTCCTGCAGTGGGCGTTGTCAGGCTGATGATTTTGATGAATATGATATTAAGTTCCTACGGTTTTGCTTGATTTGAACTAGCTTACCTTTGTTGAAATATAACATGATGTAAGTTTGCCTCATGTTGCATCATTCTAGACTGTACCGCAGTAGAGTTGGTCATTCTCTAAATTCATAGACCACTGGGCCCGGAGTCCTGATACCATTTCTGGGGCAGTGGTGCAGCGGTTGAGCTACGCGCAACTGCCCTGCGATGGCAGGTGTTGCCATCGGGTCTTACAGGTCGCGAGGGTCCATAAGACAAACAGGCAACGGCTTTTCCACGGAGTCGAAGTCCTAGTGCTAGAGCACTAAAAAACGAGTGTTCAACAACCGTTTCACGCGGGTTTATTGCGTAATACCCGGAGAATATGGATGCTCCCAGCAAGGCACCGCTGCCTCCTTGCGGTGCTCACGTACGCGACCTCGTTAGCCACGTGGGTGCTTTCACTACACACGATTGCAGCCACGATTATCTGAACGCTGCCGCCTTTTTGTTATCACAAGAGGCCTCTATCCTTTAGGAAACGTCATCGACAGCTGAAGGTACCACCCATAAATGTGGCCAGGCTGGTTTACAGCGCCAGGCTGGAGACTTGAATGCGTAACGCGGGAGTTAGATGTGGAATTCATATTTTCAGTACCCCAAACACTCCGTAACGCCTCATTTAAAGCGGCTTGCGCCTCTCTCACCTGTTGCGAAATGCCAATCTGTTGAGCGATGTACTCTGCTTCTGGTGTCGTGGGGTTGAGTGTTGAAAGCAGGAATTGAATGTCGGGGTAGTCTGGATCAGTCGCCGGTGTGCTGACAAAAGCCACGCACTCGACGCCAAAAGCACGGCTCAGCACGCCTGTATTAAACATCGTGCGAAACAGAGAAAGAAAAGTTAGCAATACTTGTCATTAGTTTTATCGTCGCATACTAAAGACATTTTATGGATCGCCAATGTCTACTCAACTCTATGTACTGTTCATGTTCGTGCATGAGACGAAAGTATGTCACAGAAACTGTGAAAAGCACAGAGGAACTTACTTTACATTATTTACATTACATTTACTTACATTACATTAATTACATTACATTATTTTCTTTACATTTTATTAACTTTGGGCGTAAATGAATGAGAAACTAATGCTGTATTTATTTTAGGACTAAAAGATAATTGATTAGAGAGTAGAAAAATCAACCAGATGCCGCCAGTGGGATCCGAAGCAACACCCTCCGTACGTCGAGTACGGTGCTATACCAACTAAGCTATGGCGACGGCTGAAGAATGTTCTGCTTTAAGGGGCATATAAGTTGCGTTTACCCAGACCTTCACAGAGTTCACTAGCACCACCCTCGTTATAGGACGATGAGTGCAACAGCTTTGCGAGAACCCTGTTATGCTATATACAGCATGACCACTGCCACAGCTGAGTTACTCTATAAGTTACTTTTAGGCAAGGGTTGAGAAATGAAGGGCTTTTTATGATATACGTATAAAGTAAGGAAATTGGGGGACTCGACTCGTTACGTAATTTATATAACCTTATATATGACATGACAAGTCGTTGATTTCCCTACCTTATCCATGTTACTGTATGTTCATGGAAGGGTCTTGCATTCAAGCATACGTTCAGGTGCTGTAGGAATTAGGCAACAATTAGCGCTCATTCTTGTATCAACTTGGTATTGAGGGGAACGGCCTTTTGGAGCTGCGTCTTCGAGTGCAAATTTTGGACCTGCCTAGGACACCACTGCTCCTGAGGAAGTGATTTTAGATAATAAGAAACCGCTCGCAGCTGGTCAGCATCGCCGATTTACCTAAAATTTTACGATGTGTCTGGGTCCGACAGACCAAGTTCGTTCTCACTAAGGTTCGGCGGACATCGGTGTAGTGTCAGTATGTCTATGGCTGAAGTAGCATCCAGCGTAATGCGTGTCATGGCGCCAGTGGTGCTTACTGGCTGCACGCTCTTCCCCGCGCAAGGTTTGCAATTTGCACGGCACATTCGCGACTTTGGAGGGACTGCAAAGAGAAGTTGACCCATTCTCATCTCCCCAGCGGCCGCTAAATCGATGCGGCGACGAATAAACATCGAGCTCGTACGCTGGTCACGTTACACCTTTGCTTAAGAACCACTGAAATGCACGAATAATTCGGGATCATAAATGTGCATGACTGTGTTTAAGGAAGTGAGACACTCCGAGCACTCCCAAAAATGGCACGGGTCACCGTCTTCACGCCCGCTTGTGTGCGGCGAGCACGCTCGCACTGGGTCGCATGAAAGCGACGGCGCCAGGCGACGCGTCGCACGCCGGCAAAGGTGTTCATTGGCTTGACGCCTTCGACCTCCGGCTTAGTAAACAGTCTCGTATTCTGCCGCCTCGTTCTGCTCATAATTTAACCAGGCTGTCGCCAGCATTTATGCCGGCGACAATTGTGGAACGACCTGTGAAGCGCAGCCGCATAACTGGTGGTGATCAAGTGGCCGCACCCGGCAGAACACACATATCTCGCCCTGCAGGGCACCCGCCCGTAGTGCGTTTGAAAGGGTATGCTAGTTCTTTATTAGAGCCACATAGAATGTTCATATTTTATATTTTTAGGTTCTGCTGCGCATACATGGCAAATGTAATAGCATGTGGAACTTATTCAGGACTGCGGTCACTAAGCGGCGATGACCCGGCTAGCGTGCCTGCGTAGGTGAAGACATGCTACATCGCAATGAACGGGGGAGCAGCCTAAAACCTGGAAGTGCCGGAAGCGGGTACGAGCCATACCGAAAAAAAAGCGAAATTTTGGAGGGGTGGGGTGAGGAAGGGGGAGACGAGGAAATTTAAGCCCCTGTTGGCAGTTTGGTCCCCTGCCTGAAAGTTCGCGCACATGGAGTTCAATCTTTCAGCCGCGTTCGAGCTTATCGTGAGCCGAAGGGCCCGAGTTAAGCCATTTCTACAAGCTACACATGTATTTGGAGCACCTATGCGGCATGCGGTCAACTTTGATTGGAGGACAAAGGCTCGCCGCAGGGAAACCCTCCAATTCGTCAAAGTAGAACAGTTCAAGTACCTTGCCATGATCATTGCCTCGTTTTTACGATGGAACAAGCACGTGGCAAATTATCAAAGTAGGACATCCCGCTCTCTGCACAATAAGACGTCCACTTTGACTTGCTTTGCCAGAAACAAAACTTCTGGCGTACGCTTCACTTTTCCCTTCTGTGATAGAATACAGTATAATTAGCTTGCTGCCCTACACCAGAGACTACATCCAAAGATTGGACAGTGCATCGTGTAAATCTGTCAGACTTATCTTCAATAAATATAGCCGTCATCAGACACCCAGACTGCTTCTGTAAACAGCCTGCCTCCCTACTACCCACACAAGGGACAGATTGCTGCGGCTAAATTTTCTTTTCATGTTCTGAAATGACATCAGGAAACGTGGTAAAACTAGATGCTTGCTTGAGCCGAAAACCCGCGTCACCAGAAGCACGCAAAACATCTAAATGAATACAGATTCCAAGGTGATACATTCAAATTTTCTTTTTTCTAGCGTGACCCTAGAGTGATATTTGTTGCCTTCTGAAATTGCAAACCAGATGTCTCTTGAAACATCTGTGCTGCAGTTGACAAGATACTTTGAAACTTCGGAACAACATTGTCACTATGCGCCAATAACCAAGCTGCTTTTTGCTGTTTTCTTGCTTTTTGTGCTGTTTCAATTTTAAGTCAACCTGCTCCTGTTATGGCTTCAAAGTGACGCAATCAGTACGTATTAAATAAATAAACTTCAAAGAGCGGACTTCGGCACACTGCAGAAAAACACATGTGCCCCAAGTTTGCATGGAAACAACAAGGAGTAATTTTGCAGTTCACACGGCGCAACCAAATCATGTTCGGCAAGCATTGAGAATGAAGGACATAGAGTTTGCAATCATGCGCGTAGCAGAACAAGCAGTTAATATCTGGCGCTCTTGAAGCATGCGAACTGAACTCGAATCGGCCCATTCTGGGGGGTAATTGGTTTGGTTTGGTATTTGGGGAAAGGAAATGGCGCAGTATCTGTCTCATATATCGGAGGAAACCTGAACCGCGCCGTGAGGGAAGGGATAAAGGAGGGAGTGAAAGAAGAAAGGAAGAAAGGTGGGGCCGTAGTTGGGGGATCCGGAATAATTCGTCCACCGGGGGTCTTTAACGCGCACTGACATCGCACAGCACACGGGCGCCTTAGCGTTCTTCCTCCATAAAAACGCAGCCGCCGCGGTCGGGTTCGAACCCGGGAACTCCGGCTCAGTAGCCGAGCGAAGCTAGATCAATAGCCGAGCGAAGTAGCCGAGGTGAAGGAACGCTGTTGAACAAAGTAAAACTATTCTCATAGATGGTAATCCAAAAGAGGACAACAAAACAAAAATCGAGGAGACAGCGAAAATCAAAAGGCCGCGCTCTGAAAAACGCATGTCAGATACGCATGTCAGATACACACCTTAAAAACACACTTGATCGATCCGTTCGTTGTACTCGGAAAAAAAAAAATGTACCAGGTCCGTCCGGCATAGCAATAGCGCCTCAGTTGAAAAGCATTAGTGCGATCCGTCTGATGTACTTGAGAAAAAACTGCATCGGGTCCGTATGAAGTACCAATGTTTTTAACGTTTGAATGTGTATTGAAAGAGAATAAGGTATCAGTAGGTACTTTTCTGCGCACACAGATCTAGATGTACGAAAATATTTGATCAAGAATGGTCGACTACCACGCTTACACGCATTTTTGTTTTTTATTTTTTTTCGAATTTGGCTATGAATAACTTGTGAATACCTGCCGGAAGATGCAGAAAATGTTGAAGATAACAATAACTGACATCGTAGACTTCATCCATTTGTTTGCTTTCTAAAGCTTATTCTTTTTTCCAACGTTTCGAAAACATGGTACAAGAAAAATGTTTTGCGAACTTTTCATGACTTTATCTGTCAAAAAAAAAGGAACAAAAAGCGATTGTTCGTGTCGTGAGTGTTTTCCTTTCATTGCGTTCTTCTTTTTTCGCGCTGAAGTTATGTCGAAGCTAAGGAACCAACTTGCTCAAAAGCTCGTCTTACTAAAGGCAACCACAGTTAGTTTGCATTGCATACTAAGCAAGCATATCTATCACACAATAATAAATTTCCTGACATATCTTTTACTGAAAAAGGAACACATTGTGCGAAGTTAAAGGAAACACAGAACAAGAGAGATTTAGCATGGCGGTTATAAAGGCGTCTTTAATATTATATACTTTTTTATAGATTGCGAAGTATTTAAAGATAGGAAACCTGCGATGAGGTTCGCATGTCGATCGCAGCGCCGTAGGATATAGCCCAGCGAGAGGAGTAACCATTTTTCAGTCGAACTTGTTACGCTTTTCTATGCAACTCGCCTGCATGTATAGGGACCAGTTTCGGCGCGCTGTCGCAGCCGGAAGTTGCGTGCATGACCCAACTGGGCTTTATCGAGAACGAGCAAGAACGTTATCAGACAAGCGCCTGTATCTAGTAGTCAGAATTTGGTTTTTAAAGCCTCCCAATGATCTAAAAGTAACGCCGTTTGCTCTTGTCTCCTCCTGCGCCGCCAGGGGTAGGAAGCTCCAGGTAGTTTTGGTTTCAACTGCTTGATTGAACACGGTACCTAGAGGTGAATTGACGTTTAAGAATGAATTATTCCTGATCTGAGGCAACAGGAAGCGAATATATTTAAAAATAGTTGAATGTTGGGCGAGTTGGTTTTCATAACAAGGCATTATCTTTGTAGCGAAAACACGACAGGACGCCCGTGTTTGTCTTTCTTTCTGCGTACTGTCCCGTTTGCGCTAAAAATATTGAATGGCTTGTCAGGAAGCGAAGCTGCTTTGTTGTCGACGGCGGTGGTTAGAATCTCGCTCGAAGTTTTTTTTTTTCTTCTACTGTATATCGCTGCCATGACAAAGATGCGAGGCTCCAGTTGCCTTTACTCCTGCCACTACAGAAGGGAATTGCGCAACGTGTCGATTGGCTGAACATTGGCCCTACCACCAGCGCCGCTGATGACTGTTAATATTTCGACCTTTGTTCTTCACTGCACCGTGCTGAATGAGCAGACCGCCTCCGCAGCGGTCGCATTAACGGTTGCATGCGCCGCTCGCATTGTCTGGAAGTGCGGGCGAGGAGGAACAGAAACAAACAAGAAGCGTGCTAAGCCACTTGACGCGGTAGGGCCAATAAAAGCGTCGAACATCGATTGAAAGCGCACAAAACTAGGTGGGCGCATTTTTCGAAAAGAGTTCATTAAAGGGCTTTGGTGGTCTCGCGTTTATTGCGACCAAAACTGCTGAAGCCTACAGTTTTAACGCCAACTGGACACAGCAGATTGTTCATAAATATTAAATATACGCTTCATAATACTGCCTGCAGGTACAGCGTGTCTAAAGAAACTCTTCTGCGAGGCTCGACGCAATTTGTAGATGTGAAGAAACTGGTTTTCTGCAACGAGGTGGCTCAGTGGTTGAGGCGCTCGGCTACTCAGCCGGAGTTCCCTGTTTCAAACCCGACCCCGGCGGCCGCGTTTGGATGGAGGCGAAACGAAAACGGCGCCCGTGTGCCGTGCGATGTCAGTGCACGTTACAGATCCCCAGGTGGTCGAAATTATTCCGGAGCCCTCCACTACGGCACCTCTTTCTTTCACTCCTTCCTTTATCCCTTTCCTTACTGCGCGGTTCAGGCGTCCAACGATATATGAGACAGGTACTGCGCCATTTCCTTTCCCCAAAAAGCATTTTTAAATTTCAGGGAACACGAAAGGCCGGCAGGATTTTCTGGACGGGCTGTTATCACCTCATTATATGAACGAGGTACTCTATTAAACCTATTTATTGGCGCAATAGCCTAAAACGTCGCCAGAACCCAAAACCAAGTATTCACATTTGGGCGGCTGAAAACACAGGTTAACGCACAATCAGACAAGCTAGAAAAGGTTTAACATCATGTCTGGGTGTCTCGCCTCGCGGTGCAATAGTAGTGGCGGTGGTATACTCCTTAGACTGCATTAGAAGCCCCATGGGCCGATTTCGGTTATAGAATGTCTGATACGGGTCCCATTTGAACCCAGCATATTTTTGGAAATGTGGTGGAGTGCATGAAGGTTGCTTCACTTCCGCCACCGGTTGGCCCGGTATTGCACTGCCTCCGGGATCGGCCTGGGGCATTATAGCGCGCGTCTTTTCTATCCTATCTTTAAACTCTCCTACTTTCTGCACGTGGTAGCGATTGTGGCTCAGCTTGAGCCAGTGTGCAGGCCTGTGCACTTTCCTTTTCATTTTTCCTGGCATCAACAGAAGGAGAAGACCGAATTCTTGGTCCCGTGCTTATCGCGAGGATTCGTCTCTCTGTTCGTCTCAAGACGAATTCTGCGCCTCCAGGATGTCTCTTTCTGTTGACATGGCTCAGCTACCCAGGCTGCGGGGCAGTGGCTAAGTACCTGGCGGTGTTGCGCTAGCTTGCTAAATTTCTCCTTCTTTTTGTCTGTGCCTGCTTGCTCCTGTTCTGGGGCGATTGGGCGCGGAACGAGAGCTTAATGTCTACTTCTGGCCAGGGGTTTTCCCCTTGGTAGGCATCTCTTCCTCAAGACCAGTTCCCAATTGATCACTTTTTCCGCAGCGGTGTTTCGAGCATTCCGGTCGCTTTAGTGCCTTCCGATGGAGGCGCTATCCGACTGAACAACCCGGAGGCAGTGCAGGCGGCTCTTCAGTCCACATCGAAGCACTTTATGCACATTACCGACGTCCGGCAGTTCGGCAGGGGTGGTATTTTGTGCAGGTCGCCGGATAAAGACTGTATTGAAGACCTTCTAAAGTATACGACCTTCGCCGACCACCCGGTGAGCGCATTCATTGCGCCTCATCTAGCATGTTCCAAGGGCTTGGTCCGAGGGGTCGACTCTCGATTGACCCCTGTGGAAACGCTTGAGAACCTCTCGCCTGCAGGAGTGATTGCTGTCCGTCGATGCAGCAGGATGGTTGACGGAGTAAAAATTTCTACGGAGTCCATCATTGCCACATTTGCAGGAATATTTTGCCCGTCAGAGATTAAGGTGTGGCCATTGGTTTTTCGAGTAGATGCCTTTAACTCTCGGCCCCTTCAGTGTCAAAACTGCTGGCGATTTGGCCACAGCGGCAAAGCCTGCAAATCGGCCTTACGCTGCTGTGCCCATGGGGAACGTCATTGCAGAGAGGAATGTCTTGAACAGCAAGAGAAATGTTGTTTGTGTAGCGGTGCTCACCCTGCTGATTCGCCCGACTGTCCTGCACGAGCACAAGAAGTTCAGGTGCTCGAGCTTATAGACAAGCGCAGATGCACGTGGAGAGAGGCTTTTGCCGCAGTCAAGGAGAGATCCTCAGGCTACTGTAGTGTGGCCGCCAAATGCCCACCCATAATGGATTCTAGTTGGTCCCAGGCTATTACAGCGGCAGTTGAGAAAGCTGTGGCAAATGCAAAGGATCGCATTATGGAAACCGTGTCCACGTGCATTTCGCAGGTCATAGCTGCTCAGATGACCAATCTTCTGCAGGCGTCCACCGCTCCGCTCTTGTCTTCTTTGGCCTCGGAAGCTACCCCTCCTTCTGTAGTAATCGATTCCGCTCCACAGGGCCAAAAACAATGTGAGCAACAAAAGACCTCCCAGGCCTCTCCTTCGAACAGCGTCATGGACGCATCCTCTATGGGTTGTATGGATATGGAGTCTGATCTCCGCGCCCAGAAACGAAGTGGGTCTCCTCTGAATATTGCAGCTCCATCTTGCTCCCAGTCAAAGACAAAGAAAAGTAACTTAAGTCAAATCGCTATGACCAGGATTCTAGAAAAGGCAGTCGCGGCTGCGGCACTCCCGCCAAGATGGGGTTCTTAAGTGTACTCCATTGGAATTGTCGATCTATATTCTCAGCTTCAATAGATTTAAATTGTCTATGCAATCAGCTTCTACCAGATTTAGTTGCTTTACAGGAAACATGGCTAACTTCAAATTTCAATTATCATCTCAAGGATTACCGTCCGTTCCGGCTTGAACGGTCATCACGAGGGAGAGGGTTGTTAGTGCTCATATCTACAAAGTTTTGCCACAGCTAGGGCATGCATTTATTTTCAATATGCGGACAATGAATGTGAAATCCTTGCGGTTGACCTCAGTGTCCCAAGTCAACAGCCCTTTACGGTAGCTAATGCATATTTCCCGTCTTGTGTGCGTGACACTCGGCCCCTTGACTCACTCATGTCTAGTAGCCGATCTCAGGTTCTATTACTTGGAGACTTGAATTCGCACCATGTGACGTGGGGGTTTAAAACAGACAGCTTTGGTTCTAGACTATTTGATTGGGCTTCTGGCAACAACTTTATCTGCAACAATTCAGGATTGCCTACGTTTGTTCGGAGTCAATGCCGCTCTGCCTTGGATTTAACTTTTTCCTCCCCAGGAGTCTCTGTTATGTCTTGGGCGCCTGTTGACTGTGCAACAAACAGTGATCATCTACCGATTAGTTTCAAGTTTGCGTGTAAATTAACTCTTCATGAGCGACATCAGCGCACGTTAATAAATTACAGTCGCTGTAAAGACACGCTAAAATCAGCCCTCCAAATCAATTCAGACACTTGCGCTCAGAGAAGTGCCGAAAGCAAGGCTGCACATCTATATTCAGTACTGGACCATGCAAGGCAAAAGTCTGAATTTTTGGTTAAGAAAACAAAGGGTGCAATCGCGAACAATTGGTGGAATGCGGAGCGCACGCGTCCATATAGACGACGGAAAGCAGCTTGGAAGAAACTTCTCATCAATCAATGCCCAAAAAATTGGCTGGATTATAAGTATGTTGCAGCAACATTTAGGCGCACTGTTGCCCGTGCAAAGGAGGAGTATAATACAAATCATTCTGATTTCTTTTCACAATCAGGAAATAAACGAGCTTTGTTTAATTTCATGAGGCGCAACAAGGCGATTCCTCTGGCTGCCAACATTGAATCCCTCGTTCAGTCCCCTGCTGACATCGCAAAGGCCTTAGAGGATATTGCGTGTGGCTTAGAGCTTCGCTTTACATCTGCTTTACCTTTTCCTACTATATTCACATGCACCTCAAGTGATTTCACTGAGGTCTCTATGCCTGAGCTGTCGCAAATTGTTCTGCGCTTATCTCCAGCGGCTCCTGGCCCCGATAAGGTCACTTCATCTATGATCAAAATTTTGTTCAATGAATCTCCTGCAGACCTGTCAATTCTGTTGGCTCTAATTAACCATTTTATTAAAGGTCCTTGGATACCGCATGAGTGGCGTCTTGCTGAAATAGTTCCATTGCTTAAAAAGCAAGGGCAGGGCTTAACTTTAGACAATATACGCCCTATTTCGTTAACATCGAACCTAGTGAAATTGGTGGAACGGGTCCTTCTCAGCCGTGTCATGTCATTCATTTCAGAAAATGCTCTATTGAATCCATGTCAAATTGGTTTCAGGCCGGGTTGTTCAATTTGGTGTGCTCATACTGACCTTGAGAGTCGTATTAAATTAGCTCGCAATAGAAAACAGTTTGCTGCGCTTGTCACCTTGGATGTCAGTGAAGCATACGACAGCGTTGAGCACTCGAATCTATTACTAAGATTACAGGAACTCAACTTCCCAAGCTATTTTGTAGCCTGGATTTCTGTTTTTTTTTGGAAAATAGAGAATTTTACTGCTGCCCAAATGGTGCTTCCTCAAGGAGATTTCCACAGACAAGAGGTGTTCCGCAAGGATCAGTTCTCTCACCTGTTCTTTTTAATTTTTTCTTAAGCTCAATTCCATGCATTCAAAATGTGAAAACTTATGTGTACGCCGACGATATTGCATTTTTTGCATCAGCAGGTGACATTCATACTCTTTATCGAACCCTGCAAAATTACCTCAATGTTCTTGACAACTGGCTAGGAAGAATTCATCTGTCCCTTAATGTGAAGAACTGCGCATTGCTAGTATTTCCAGTTTCTGTTCCTGTAAATATCTGCCTGGCCTATAGAAATAACATAATGCCTCAAGTTCAGACGGTGAAGTATCTCGGAGTAATATACGACTCTACTCTATCCTGGCGGCCACACATTGGGCAAGGTTCTGCAAAAGGAGTTCGGGCCATTGGCATCCTGCGCAGGCTTTGTAGTGCTAGGTCAGGCATGAGAAGGCATACGCTTCTGATGATTTATAAAATGTACGTCCAGCCAATTTTGGAGTTCGGGTGTGTTTTATTCTCAGGAGCTCCTGCCTATAAACTTTGCCCTGTTGTACTTTTGGAGCGTGAGGCGTTGCGCCTTTGTCTGGGGCTTCCAAAATATGTCGCCAATGCTGTTCTGCACCTTGAGGCGCGAATGGCACCGTTATCAGCTAGGTTTCGCCTTTTAACAGTTCAAACATTTTTAACATTGTGCGAGTCACCTCTTCACGCTTCCAGTATAATATTTCTTAGTCAACCTTCCGCCTTTTTTAGTGCTGCCTGGTCTCGTTTTCATACCCCGCAGATATGTTACGTGCATGCATTCCCACCTTGATCGCATAAATATTCATTTCACAGATGTCCGCCAAATATATAACAACTCCTCATGTCCAGATTGAATTCGATGACATTTTACCATCGAATGCAAAGCTGCAGCCCTTCCCGCTTCTTCAGGGTCTATTGCAGGACCACCTAAGGTCCTTTCCCTCTCATGTTCTTATTGCTACCGATGCCTCGCAGGATCGCAAAAAGGCAGGTGTGGGAATTTTTTCGCCTTCACTGAATTGGTCTTTTTCTCTCCGTTTTCCTGACTTCACTCCAATTTTTCTGGATGAATTATTAGCAGTAATCTTAGCCTTACGAAAATTAAACTACCGTTTCCCAGGTCGTGGTTATGACAGACTCTCTGTCCATTTGCTCTTCCTTATCCTCACCCACTGAGTCTCGCCTCTTTAAGTTCCTGATTCCGCTCCATCTAAATTCGGTAAGGTTGCTTTGGGTACCAGGACACATGGGCTTTCACTTAAATGAGGTTGCAGGTTCCTTAGCAACAGCCTATCTCAGCGGCCCATTTGTTGCTGTCCTGCCAACGTGTGCATATACAGCTGCGGTGAGGTTTCGCAGCTACACAATATTTCAGGAATTTGCTGCCTCGGCTCTTACATCATCTCCCGAATATCAGCATCTTCTGCATCCTTGGAGCAGCAAAGACTGGCGCTCACGCAGACTAGAGGTCTCTTTCACGCGCTTGCGTTGCCGGGTACCCCTTCTAAATTTCTACCTTCACAGATCTGGCCTGGCAGCTTCCCCACTGTGCCCTTTTTGTGCCGAACCTGAGACAATAGATCACTTCCTGCTGTTCTGCCGCCGCTTCTCTCATTTGAGGAGGCGTCTTTTGCAAATTCCATTTCATCAACTGGGCTTGCCTGTGTCCTCCGCGGTTGTTCTTTCCATTGGCGCTTCTTTGCTTGGACGAAGCGACAGGAGTGTGCGCTCTGCTGTGCAAAATTTTCTTCAAGAAACGCAGCGGCTCCCATTCTAATTTCTTTTTCCCGCTTTCAGTCAGTACGATATCGACATTGGAACATTACAGGCATTGTATACTATTATGCATATTAAGCCATTGTCCCGTCTTCGATCTCCAAGTTAACAGGACCCCTGTCCTTCCCTCTACCAATCTATCAGACTACATACTATTACCACTCCTTTTCCCGTCAAAACTTTCCTGTATCCAGTAATTAACCGCCTGTGTCTTGGCCACTCCCCCGTAGTGGGTATGTGCCAGCAACGTCTGAGGCCTTCCTTCCTTCCTTCCTTCCTTCCTTCCTTCCTTCCTTCCTTCCTTCCTTCCTTCCTTCCTTCCTTCCTTCCTTCCTTCCTTCCTTCCTTCCTTCCTTCCTTCCTTCCTTCCTTCCTTCCTTCCTTCCTTCCTTCCTTCCTTCCTTCCTTCCTTCCTTCCTTCCTTCCTTCCTTCCTTCCTTCCTTCCTTCCTTCCTTCCTTCCTTCCTTCCTTCCTTCCTTCCTTCCTTCCTTCCTTCCTTATCGTGCACACCGCACCTCCTGCTGCTAGCAACAAAGTCTGCGCGATGCTCCTGGAGTGACACAACGGCAGAGCAGGAAGATATGTTATGGATGCAGGAGCAGGAAGCATGGTTATGGATGCTGACACAACTGATAGTATAAAACGGAGTAGACGAGATGTGAAACATTAACATCAAAAAGTTCCTTCGAACTGTCGTGAAAATTCTATCTTTGAATGTGCTTGCTCGAGGTTTTCCGCAATAAAGTTGGTCCGTAAAAGATATGTCAATAATGTTTATATTGCTTAGTAAACCGGTTTGCATAGGTTGCATTGTTTTAGAATAACGCCTGAGGGGCGAGTTGGTGCATGATGAAATGAACGGCTGCGCAAATAAGGACACAGACAAGAAAGAGACACCACATGCGCACAAATTTACTTCATTATTTTACTTATGCGGCCTTTAACTTTTCCAAGATAAAGCTCTTCGAAATAAGAAAAAACTTACTGTGCGCAAAGCCTGCGAAGGGTGCAGGACTTTCAAGTCGACAAGAATAACTCGACTGACTCTACGATCATTACAAATATCCAAAGCCGAAAGGATCAGCGGTGTGCATAAAAACGCGTATCATAACAGGCGTTGATTCTGCTACACCAGCAATATTCTAGTACACCGCTCTGCTACAACACCAGCAGCAGGCTTTTAATTCTTATGAATATTCATTTAGTGCGCAATATCTCTATGGAAAAGGTGATTTTTTTTAGTCGCTGGCCAAAGTTATTGTGGTTCTGCCCTTTTTGAGATTAGCGTGGTTATATTTGTTTTTCCGTCAAAAATTTGTCCTGGAATTTTCTTTTGTTTAGTAGATGCATTTTTGGACACGGTCGCATTGAGTGCTCGCGGTTTAGGGTTGGACTGTGCGAATAGTACATTTTTTCTAAACCGAATCGAATACGATTGCAGCAGCTTTGCCACCAAATCAATACAAAAAGCCTAGCTAGAAACCAAATTGAATACGAATCGAATATTTTTACGAATATTCGCTGCTGGTGCCAATATTCAGTGAGCAATCGTGAGAAACACATTGCGCTTATAGCTGTACCCAATAAAATGCACAACACTGATCTCAATTTTTGGGAGTCGCTACACAACATCAGTGCATTAAATTTATCATTATCGGGTTATGCGCATAGGAAAAGCAGCTTTTCCTGTCGATAACGGAAGATAAGAAGCGCCCCACCTCAATGCATTAAACGGGGGAGAGCTACGTGTAAGGAATGGCCTCCGAAGTCAGGCATTAAGGCCGGGTTTTCTGAACCTGCCTGGGCCCGGCCACGTCGTCCAATCTCTGAGGCCATTTGTGAGGATTGGATTATGCACACTTCCATGCGAACGGGCCGCACCACGGAGCGGAACCCTCCATTCCGCGCATGCCGATCACGGCAGCAAGGTAATGCGGCGGGCATGGTTCCTGTCTCTGGAACAGTAGTGGAAAAAAATAGGGCTGACCTTATTTGAACTTCGCGCCAACTACTCGCGTCGTATTCTAAACCTTGAAGACATTTTCGATTTGTTTCGAATTTTGAACAAACACTATTTGACTCGATCGAATACACTAATAGGAGGTATTTTTGATTCGGTATTAGAAATCTCGAAATATTTGCAAAAACCTAGGTGTAGGTTGTCTCCATTTTGAAACAAATACCACCAAAATTAGAAAAATACACTTTCGGCTCAAACTCTTCGCGACATGTCAGAAGAAAATTCACAGTTAGAAACAATTTGACAAACTGTACATTAAGCATAAACCTGTAAACATTCCACTCATAAGAACGAAAAAATTTCAAGTTACAAGTAACCAATATTAACAAGATCATCAGTGCACGCAAACGTGGAAGCGCACCTCCACGTGACTGAGAATTTTCTGTGCCTCTTGATATTTCCTCTGAGTAGAAATAATTTCAGATTACTTTCCCCATTCAGCAGACAATGACATATAAAAATGTTACCTAAACTAAACACGTCAGCCAGCAATAAAAGCATCAGCGTATCTGCAATAACCATCAGTTGTTTTCAGACCTTGCTCTTTCTAGAGTTGTGAACAGAACAAGTGGGCAGCGTGATCATTATTACAAACTATTCCCTTCTTGCGTCCGCGATTTCATATATGGCAAAGAGCGTTTCTTGAGGACCTTTCCTTTGCAGGCACGACTATAATCAACACCAGCCTGACTACGGCCACTACAGGACAGAGGCCTCCCCCATAGCTCTCCAGTTAACTTGTCTTGTGCCTGCTGCGGCCACCATATTCCCGCAAACTTCTTTATCTTTACAACTATAGCTAAACTCTTTTAGTGAAATTTACGGCTTTCGAGAAAGAGGTTGAGTTAAAGTGGCTTTTCCATAATTACAAATGCAAAGCTTACCTGTTCGGGCAAACGCGTATTGAGGAATAATTAGCGGGTCGTAATAGTTGAGGATAATGTTTTCCTTGGCAGTAGCAGTCACGCCGTTGACAGTCATGTGATCTTGCAAATGCTGACCCACGGGTAAGTCAGCTATGACAGGTATCTGAGAGAAAAATGTGAGAAAGCGTATGTTTATGTTATTTTTTACTTGAATTTTCAAGCTGCACTGAAAATCACTTTGTCCGATTCTTATTTCTATAGATATGAGCTCTATGGCCCTGCAGGTAACAAAACACGCACTAGTTTTAAATAAGAAAATTTAAAGTAAAGTACAGCATATTTTTTCATGCAACTAGATTGGAACTCATTTAATTAAGGTCGAGAACTCTTTTATCATTTTTTGGAAGACTGTGACGATGACCGTTGAAAAGTGACATGACGTCAAGTACATTATTGAGAAAACGAACTTTCTCCATTTCTTTACTTGCAAAAGTTGCTTTGTCAAGAAAGGTAGGCCTATTTTTAAACAAAACGCGTTTATCCGCCAGTACAGACCGACACCAATTTGTTCTCTGCGTCAATTTATACAAGTTCATCTAACGCTTTGCGTTTTTTTACGTAGAGTAACTAGGCGTGCTGATTGGTAAACGGAGCTCGACGTGTGGAGAGTATGGAAAAGGCTTATTTGGTTCTTAGGACAATTCCCTTGAAGCAGACGCCTTCAGTATGGCAGCCTTCTGCATCTATACGTTCCGATTAGAAGGTCTGTGGTGAGAGAACGGTAGTCTTGCGTATAAACTGCGTGTAGACTCCGCGTTCATGGTTGAATGCATACACATTTGCCGTGCCTTGTCGGCTCCATGCTGGAGCGTTAAGGAGATGTATTTAATTTAACAATAAATGGTTGCTCGTTTATTTCTGGTAGTCAGCGAACTAAGCATGTTTAAGAATGTTACGAGCTGGTTATGAGGACTGCCTGAAGTCTGCGCCAGTTTATTGTTCCTAGCCTGGTTACTTTCGGAAAAGCTGGGCCCTTTATAACTGAAACAACCTGCATGAGCCGTGTGGAATTTTAATTTGATGGGGCGAGGTAATCGGATTTGAAGTGCGCTGCGATGGAGCTATTACTATGATTTCATCGCTCGGGGGTAGGGCGAAAAGTACAGATGTTCTTGCAGGTGCGCCTAGAGATATTCCTCTGCTTCGAAGCAGCCGCTACGGCCTTTTATCTGCAGGTGCTGTCGTAGTAGAAGGGAAGAGATTAGGCGAGAATGAGGAGAAGGGCTTATAGCGCATCTTACTATAGGCAACAAAGTTGTTAAATTGTTGTAAGAATGCCACCTCGTCTTATCAAGACGAGGCACTTAACATCGGCGCTGCAGTAGGCTGCGCTATCGTATTACTTCACGTCTAGTTGACTAGTTGATTGATTTAATGTTTTCGTATAGTGGTCTATGTTTGCTCTGCAGTCTTTGAGAAAAAATCTTCGTAGACAATTTTTTGAATTAATCTCCCGACCTCTTGTTCAAAAAGAAGCTGATGGTTTGTAGCTCCAATGTGTCATGCCAGGTAATAAGGAAAAGAAACGAAGTTCTTTTTATTGCCCGTGAGCACTTAGAAGTGTTCGATTTCAGTCGTTGCATGACACGTTTTGATATTTTACGACGTTCATCTTATTTAAGATTTGCTTAAAAATCTGATGATTTCTTTTAAAGTAGTAATGCTTACCCCTAAAGCTTGGAGGTCAGCTCTTGGCCCAATCCCGGAAAGCATAAGAAGCTGAGGTGTTGCGATTGCGCCGGCTGAAAGAATTACTTCATGCCTTGCGCGGACCGTGAGGTTCAACGAGTAGCGAGTGTACTGGACGCCGACAGCGGTGGTCCCCTGAAATATTACCTGGACAAAAAATGCGCACATTCGACTTGCTGTGAATGCCTTAATGCAGTGATACCTTAGCTCTGGCAGACAAGTTTTTCTCGGGACTACCGCACAGTAGCAACATAGACGATACAAGAACAAGAAAAAACGCAGGCGCTGACTGAGCTGATTGGGTTTATGGCTTTGAACAAGCTTGTATATTGATGCGAAGCTCTGTCAGGCTTGTTTGTTTATGCTCAAAGGCGCCGACACTGGGCTTTATTCTATTTGATCGATGTGCGCAAAACATTAGACGAACCACGCACACGGGAGAAACACATGGTCTGTCGCAACACTAACAACTATTTTATTCTTCTCACACCAACGCATAGATATACATTTTTCCACACTTGCGCAAGCTAACAATAAATCCCAGTCATGCGAGATTACTGGCAACGATGCGAGTATAAAATCTTCAATTCGACTGAGTAAAGTGATAAGAAAGTATCGCTAACACAACCTTCAGCCTTTTTCTTAATATGGAATACTTCGAGAGCCAGCCGCGCGTGTTCATTTCTGTTCCTGCCCAGAATCGCTGTCTCTTGGAATCGCGGTGCACAATTGCTGCAGTCAATATTGTGCAACACAAGATGTGCACCTTTGCCAATTTTATTCCTTAGATTTTGCGCATGCTGCCTGAGTCGATCATTTATACAACGCCCTGTCTGCCCGATGTACGTCTTTCCACACGAGAGTGGGAAAGCATACACGACTCCGGTGGTGCAAGGGACGAAGGTTGTCCCATGCCAGATTTGGCAGCCATGCCTTCCATCACCGCATGTGCGGGAGCACAGCTTGTTCGGCGCAGAAAACGCCAGAGGAACTCGATGCCTGCTAGCCACTCTCTTGAGTTGGTGGGAGACCTTATGTAGGTAAGGCATCACTAAAGGTCTGTAAGTTTCATATTCGGCCGCCCTCTCTTTTGGCGCTCTGGATTTATGCTTCCGGATCAGCGCCTCAGCCACAGCTGTCAAAAGCGACACAGGGTAGCCTGCTGCCAAAAGCCGGCGCACCTGATTATCAAAACTTGCTTGCAATTTATTACCGCACCATTTTCTGAGGGCCGATTCCATACATCAAGATGCTATGCCCCTTTTCACGATCTTTGAGCGAGCAGACTTAAAAGTAAGAGTTCTTTCTTTGCTCGTGGTAGGTATTCCGAGCGTTCACAGACCTCAAGTTGGATGCCTAAACACTGCAAAACATTCGTGTGGGGAAGCTCGTGTAAATGTATATCTATGCGTTGGTTTTAGAAGAACAAAATAGTTGTTAGTGTTGCGCCAGTCCTTGTGTTTCTCCCGTGTACGTGGTTCGTCTAATGTTTTGCGCACTTCGATCATCTGTATTTTTCACCATGCACCGACTAGACCCAACTGATGTGTTATTTATCCCATTTCTTCTGAGAAGATATCCTATCGTTCGAGGTTGTCGTATACAGACCTCAACAACGCCTAATATGGAAAGTGGTTCCAGCTTTAAAATGAGCGCGGGTGAGTGCTGTGGTGTTTCGGTCCGTTGAAGACTGCCGATCACGCCTAAAGCTGTAGCAGCCGCCGAGTAGTTCAATTTTCTGTGAGCTTAAGTCAAGTCAAGAGAGAGGTTCTTTTGAAACCCTTCGGCTTCCTGACGGCCGTCACCATAAAATGGTAATATAAACCAGAATCATGACAAAAAAAAGAGAGAACAACTCAACCATCCGTGGCCCGATTATTTTTCCTCTTTCTGTTATACAATTTGCGTAGTAACTGGCGCTCAGAAACATCACCACTTTTTCGCTTAGAGTTACGGAAGGCTTGCTGACTTACTTAATCGAGAAATTCGAACTAGAATTGGCTTAGACGTGCGGAAGGCTTGCTGACAAATTTAAATGAGAAATTTGAAATGGCATGTGCTTCTGCTATCACTCTTGTGGCGATGTTCCTGCACATGAGCCAAACATTTCTTCCGAAGATAAGGTGCGCAGAGTGTAGGCTTAGTCACCCTGAGTATAAATCCTCTGGATTTCTTATTGTGTTCTTGAAGTCTGATATTCATGCACCTTCCAGTTTGGCCGATTAAGATATTGCCACACAACTGATGCAACTTGTCTTGGCGGCCGAAGAATACTTAACTCTTACACAACCAGAGAGCACGAGTGCTTGATGAAACACTGTTTATCTCTTTGAAAGAGCGAGAAAAGCCCTGTTTAATCAGTCCTCTTGTCATTTGAGAATGTCCACATCGTCCAAACTTGGAGGTGTTTGAATACCAGACTTGAAGAACACTATAAAGAACTCGAAGATTTACCTCACGAGGTCGACGCCTTCACCGTTTTCTGTATAAGGAGTGCACACCTGCCGCGTGCGGCGCTGCCCACAGAAGGGTTACAGCAATAGATCCCAGTTAAAAAGTTCTCTGACAAATACATCAGCGAGCCTTCCGTACGTCTAAGCAACAAAGAGCACCGGTTTCTGGGCGCGAATTGACAACGTGAATTATAAGAGGGAAGCGGGAAGAGGGGAGGGATAATCGTGCCACTGATGTGGAGATATTTTATTTCTTTACATTCATGAGTTCGGTTCATATATAAGCTAGTCGGAGGCAATAAACGAAGTTGCCAGTCAGCGCCTGTGTTCTCTGCTTGCCTCATCCGTGTTTACTGCCCTCTATTCCCGAGTGGGCACAATCAACCTGCCAGCCATTAGTAACTTAATTTTTATTCTGGCTTTGTTCTGATCGTTCCCGCGCAGCAATATGCCACCTTGAATGGATACTACAATCAAAAGACGTTCACTAATTAAGAATAAAATGAACAAACTATGAGACTGTAAAAAGACCACTGCAAAATGCAGCCGGACGCAACGCGTCATGGAAGAAAGACTTGAGACAGCAGTTATGATTTCAATTGCCAAGCGTGCTAAGAGTGTTGACATGATTACATGTAGCACAGAACACTTCGTAAAGAGATAGGAGAATGGTGGAGCTCAGATCCTGAGCGAGAAAAAAGTGGTAGAGCAAAGGCAGGGAGGTTAACCAGAAGAATGTTCTGGTTGGCTACCCTGCACTGTAGGAGAGGTATGAGGGGGCGTAAAAGAATACGTAGAGCTATGTGGTCTGTATCTAGCACGAAAAACAATGACAAGCGCACTGAAAGTCACAGGCCGCCGCAGCTGTAGTCTGCACACCTTGAGGGATGCCGAACACTGCGACCTGAGTAGAACAGATCTACAGTCCTCTATCACTGATATGAGGCAGACAGGCAGCGCAGACGTTCTAGTGTGGGGAATAATAATAATAATAATAATAATAATAATAATAATAATAATAATAATAATAATAATAATAATAATAATAATAATAATAATAATAATAATAATAATAATAATAATAATAATAATTGGTTTTTGGGGAAGGAAACGGCGCAGTATCTGTCTCATATATCGTTGGACACCTGAACCGCGCCGTAAGGGAAGGGACTAGGGAGGGAGTGAAAGAAGAAAGGAAGAAGGAGGTGCCGTAGTGGAGGGCTCCGGAATAATTTCGACCACCTGGGGATCTTTAACGTGCACTGACATCGCACAGCACACGGGCGCCTTACCCTTTTTCCTCCATAAAAACGCAGCCGCCGCGGTCGGGTTCGAACCCGGGAATTCCGGATCAGTAGTCGAGCGCCCTAACCACTGAGCCACCGCGGCGGGCCTAGTGTGGGGAAAGGCTGCTTGCCGCTGCGGCTGATAATGTTGATGACAACGTAACACATCCCGACTTCTCGGAACTATGAAGCTGAAGGATGCGTTGTGCCAGCTATCGGACAGCTGATATCACTGGATTCAACAAATCTAGCATCAGCATCAGCACCTGACCAAGGCAAATAAAAAAGGGGCAGTTTCGTATTGATTATTCAATCGCACGTATGTGTACACGCAAACGTATGACTGAATATCACGTAACTACTGACGGCCGTAGCATTTCCTGTTGTACATCGGATCGTTTTCTTAGCGTTTTTCATACACAGAAATATATCGTGGAGCCCGCATTGAATCTTTCTGAATAAAAAGCTAACTTGTATTCTTCACGTACTGATGTTTCTGGACGGTAAATCATGATGCTCGTTGGTTCAGTCAATGCTGCAGCTGTACAGAGCACTACTGACGAGGTTTCTGCAGTACAGTACACCCGTTCTTTCAAAAACATGCAACAGTAAATTTGCGTGCCCTGCAGTATGAACAAGGCCAGTACATTCGCACAGGCCTGGGTCTCCTTAGCGACGCATCAACAGTCGCCGAGGGTTACCCGCTTTCGACGTATATAGCCTCTGCCACACAGCAGATTCTCATACGTCATCTAAAAAGGGTCGCTCAGCATAACCTAGTGCCAGTGACGGTACAGAGACCGCGCGCTGTGTTTTCAACGGGTTTTAGCAGCCCAGCAGTTGTCCATTCCATCACAGTTCACCCCGGCGGCACGACCTTCGTCTGCGCTGTAGCGTCTACGGGAGCCATGTGTGTGCCTTATAATTCCTGGTATAGTGATGAAATCTAACTTATCGATGTCAGCCCCTACACAGTTGACACTGTCCTTACTCCACGCCGAATACACTGACTGCACTCATTTATATACAGAATGCTCGGTCTCATCTAGTAGTTCAGCTTGTACCGTGGACATCAGTGCGAGGCAAGCCAGAAGTAACCAACTAATTTCGGATCGGAGAATTTCGACCGCAACAGAATTGGCCACTTTTCGTGCGGTTATGCACTACATCGGTACACAAACACCCTATAAATGGGACGTATTCTGCGATTCTAAAGCTGCCCTACAAAGTCTCAATTCTGCCCTACGCCATGGCGATCATGAGCAACTAGTAGCGGAAATAAGACATCTACAACGCCGCGCACTGAAAGAGGGCTTCCAGTGGCTATTCTTCCAGTGGCTACCATGACACTGTGGCATGGTCAGAAATTATTTAGCTGACGATGCAGCTCTATCGGCCCACGGCCGTGCCAACATTGTCTGGTGACCACTTACAAGAGCCGACGCATCATGGCATCTGTGAGTGCTTGGCCGAAACATGACTTTAGTGGCATTGCCTACCCATGGAAGCTCGGCACGTCATTTGCAATGCATCGACCCCTTACTTCGGCACAATCTACAATCCGGCTTCTCCCGCTGCGATGCTATGATATTGTGTCGCCTGTGGCTGAGAGTGGAGTTTACAAAGGCCTACTCAAATTTAATCGCGATGGCTGACTCTCCTACGCGTTAAAACCGCGGGTGCAATGAGACAACTGAGCATCTACTTTGTGAATGCCCTCGGCGTGAGTGTGTCCTCCAGGCTGCAACGCTCCGCCGCTAGGATCCTCTATCCACTTACAGAAGCCAAGATGTCGTCTTTGGACAAAACTTTCATCTCAGGACAGCTGTGAAGGCACTTCTCAAGTTCTCAAGGGCCTCAGTGTTGGGGTCAAAGTCGTAAACTTTCAGTGTGTGCCCTGTGTACCCTATTAGTAATCACGTACGAACACGTGAAAACCTGAACTCCTATCCCTTGCTCCCCTTTCTTTGTCTCCCTCCGTTCCCCTTTCCGCGTGTAGGGTAGCATACTGGGGGTCACGTAGTTAACCTCCTTGCCTATTTCTTCTTATTTCTCTCTCTCTCTCTCTCTGAAACGCATGTTAACTTCTAACTTAAGGCGCGTTTACACTCGGACGTAACGCGCGCGCGCACCCGGCACGGCGACGCCACTGGCGAAAGCGAGACCCTCTACACTCCAACGGCGCTTGACCGCCGACGCGTTAGGCGGCTTCGGCGCAATCCGACCGCAGTGGCGGAGACTTGTATTGGTTTATGGAGGTTTAACATCGAAAGCGACTCAGGCTATGAGGGACGCTATGAGGGAAATTTCGACCACCTGGGGTTCTTCAACATGCACAGACATGGCACAGAAAAGACGCGCCTCCGAACGCTCATCCCGCTAACGCTGAATCCACAAAGGTCCAAGTACGACACTCGGACACTGGCTTCAAATATTTGCCGCCAGCTAGCATCCAACCTGACTGAAAAACGTTTGCTGTATGGAACGAGAAATTTTATGACACCACCCGCAAGAGTGTACGACGGACGGTTGCATCATAATATCAATACTGAAATTGCTTTTGAGGACAGGGAGTGGCGCAGTAACTCTCTCATATCGCGTTGGACTCCTCATCCGTGGCATAAGGGAAAAGGTAGAAAGCCTGAGAAAGCATACAACTGAAGGTGCACACGTTGTCGGTTCTCCTGTCGAAATCTAGCCTGCAACCTGACTAGCTCATGTATGCTGGATGCAACGAGAAATCTTATGCGTATGGCACCACCCGGAACGGTAAAACGAAATACACATGTTTGTCTGAAACGGCGGTGTTCAGCTTGCTGTGTGCTTCCTACGGCCGCTTGGGGACGTCACCCTATTTTTGTTTTGCCATCGCTGGGATTTTCTTTACCATCTGGGAGTGCACACACACGCACGCACTAATATACTAACGCCGGCTTTTCTCGTAATGGGGCTAGTAAGGCTTTTGCCTTAAAACTCCCATGATAAGAAGATGCTTTATAGCGGCTGATTAAGAAGATTTGCTTTTACTAAGTCACTTGTGGGCGATGTGGTTCGAGAGATACACGTTTCTACGAAGCGCTTAAAGCTGTGCCCTTAAGCGGTAGGCTTTGCGTCGGTGTCGCATAGTAGCGTTCATGGTCCTCCGGCAGCCATTGGAGTTTTTCCCACACCTCTAACTCGGATGGATAAGGCGTACCAAGTTTGGAGGCCGTGCTGCGGGGTGTTTAGGACCAAGGCCCTCCATCTCTGCAGCAAAGCGTGGCGCATTTTCTATCGCTCCTCAGGGAAGAAATCGTGCGAAGGGTGTCCAAGGAGGTGGGGAGTGGAGAGTGCTTAGTGAGGACCGCCCTTCCAGCGGTGGTCGAAAACATAGCGGAAGAGGGAAGAAAAGAGGACTTTTGCGTAAATCAGGTACTTTTTCCTGCGAATTTTGCATCAGTGATAGCGCGACGACGATGGAGGGAAAGCACATGGTTCACGAGGGTCTTAGCATATGAGGGGTGAAAGGTTTCTGCAATGACAGGCACCTACGGCAGCTGCTATAAAATATATATTACGGAACACGCTAGTTGTTCACATTGACTGTGCTAAAAGGTCTGGAAGGCAAAGCGTGCAATTTTAGGAAGTACATGCACGCGCCACGGGTCACAAATATTTTCGTCGAAGCAGGTTTTGGAAAGCATTACTGTAGTACTTTAGTTCCTTTTAGTTTTTATGCGCTCGATTGAACACAAAAAACTCAGTTCTTGATTTCGAAAGCGTGGCATCCACAACATGTTTGAGTGTGACTTTGTTCTTCACACGCAATGATATTCTCTTTTTTCTCCTTTTGCCGATTGTTTAGTGGCTGGCTTTAATAACTTACGTTAACACCACTCCCGATTTCTTGTGTAGCAGCATAAACTGCTATGATTTGCACGATTCGAGTATTTTCATTTGAACGAGTTGGTTCATTTCGCATTAAATCGACTGTACTTGGGCGAAAAATAAGGAAGAAAACAGACGTGACGACAGGACAGAGCGCTCTGCCCTGTCATCACGTCTCTTTTCTTGCCTTATTTTCGAACAAGTTTAGTAGATTTAATCGATTCGAATATTCTTCTAGTGTCCCGAATGTTGTAGTGTAGGTCCGCTCCCCGACAAAAGTATACGTGACAGTTTATACACGAAACTTCATCCGCACTGCTTCGTGTTAATGCGTGTGTGTCTTCGCATTGCAGCGTTTTTTTGCACACCTGCTTCACTCACTTTGGTCACTTGGCAGAACAGGCCCACGTCAAGGTTCGGTCGCACTCGTATTTTCGGAGGCAGAAAAGACTTGCTGGAGCTCCACCGCTCACCGTTTTTGATGTTGTTTTGAACACGAGAATAGTCTGCAGAACAACGTGAAAAACACGGAGAACATAGTTTTTTCAGGGTTATTAGACAACAGTAACCCAAATGCAATGCAGCGGAAGATTCTATGATAGTTCATACTGGCATTGCATTCAGGATCGCTTGTGCAATTCGGAAAGTGCCAACCACGCCGGCTTATATTACTGATACTGGACATTTCTGTTGTCATATGGAACTGCATATCGCTATTAAAACAAATCAGTAAAGGTAATTCGTAATACACTTGGCATTCCGAAATTTTTGTGTTTTTTGGTAGTGACAAAAGCAGGAAACAGTTATAAAGCTCTTGTACTTGCACGAAGTCAAGAAGCCTATCTACAGAATCCTAAATTGTCATGGCGTTCATGAAGGTTAGATATGATTCGAATTAGAAGACATTCACCCAGACGCTGGAAGGCCGAGCAAAGGTATACTCCGGAAACCAAGCGTTCTTTCACCCAAAACAAGGAGAAAAATATTACTCGATCAATATGTTTTATATCAAAGTATATTTATGCCTCCACACTAAAAAGCTTGAGGTTCCTCTGTCGTACGTATTAGCCTTTAACGCACCCGCGTCATTGCCGTTTTGAGTCAGCATAGTCATATCCCTCACTTCTAATTAAACTGTTACTATTGAAATGTCTGTTCACTTTACATGTGCTTTACTGCTACCTTATAGATTGTACGGCTACATTATTCAACTTTGGAAACATTATCGTCCTCAAGAATAAAATCAGGAGAACTCTTAAGTTTCGCCTTAAGAACAGACGCAGTAGAGAGTTTTCCTTCTATTTTATTTTTTATCTAACAGTACACATCCCCACTGCAATTTACTGTCATACAAACACACAACGCGTTCACTTGGTACCCCTCCAAGACGCTTGAATCAACTACCTTTTGTGGCATATGTCTTGCGTGCCCGGCTGGCACGCTGAGGGTCGAACCCCAATGTCGGCGAATTTTTTAAAAATCTGAAACCTCTGTGAATATTTCCGTCAGAATTCTATGGGTTTTTTATTGTCAATCCGGGGCCACGGCGACGGCTTTTCTACCGAACGAGTCGTAAGCGCTGCTTTTAATAGGGTCCGAGAATATCCCGATCATAAGCATTTCACCATTGCCAAAGTAACATACATATTTCAGCACTATGTCATACTCTTGGCTTTACTCTGTTAAGAACAGAAGCAGAAAGCTCGCTTTGTATCTGAGATGATCGAACTTACAGTTTCTGAAGCGAACACTCGGAGCATCGGGTGCAGCTGCTTTCGGCGCGTGCGTCGCGGACTATGCTGCGCCGATCCTTTGTAATTTCTCCCGCCATTTTTCAATTGAGGGGCTCATTAAGGCATTGGTTTCGTCTCCAGTTTTAAGCTAATTAGCTGCGTTCGCTCGGTGATAAATTGTTTCTGTCTTCTACATAATGTACTCACTGCCTTGTTCATTGGAAACGATCGGTCTTGCGCCTTTACTTACTGCCAGTCGATTAATCTTGCTTCAGCGGAAGCGGCGGTCACACTGTATGTCCTATAATTTTTCCCTCGCATTGTAAGGTCTCTATTGCACTTTTCTCAGCTGCCTCTCTCGCCAGCCCTTCTAGATTTTCTGAATAATTTTGACGCAGTGCTATTCTCGACTGCAATGAGCATGCTGTACTTATTCGCGTGATTTTTCTTCCTAAAATTTGAAATTTCTTGTTCTAGTGGTTTGCATCATTCCCACCACTGCTTTCTTGCCTTTTATAATGTGTCCAGAATCTGGGGAAGCTAGACGCAGGTTTTCCCCTTTTGTCTCTCGTCTTCGTTCTGTTTAAATAAAAACAATCAATTGATTGTTCATTGTAAACCTACAAGAAAAGGGCAAGACAAATATATATTTAATCTACATGCTCTATACCCATCAGACCCACAATGCAGCTTGCTGTATTTACATCTGCGTGAGTCAGAAAGGCTTGCTGCTTGGTTCAATACGTTCGAATGCAAAAAAAAAAAACCTTTAAAAAGCACTCCTGTATACAACTCCAAAACTTGCTGAGCAATGGTTGCTGAAATTAAAGTAAAAAAATTTTACTTGCTAGAGCTTTAACCCAGCTCTAAGGCATGCCGTAGCAGCGTCTTGGAATAAATGTGTGTTGAGGCTTTTTTGTAAGTGCGCAGACACAATAAATGTAAGAGCTGTTACTCTGAGGGCCCCACATTGGAGCCGCCGCTACCACGATGCCAACTCCCTCACTTGAGTAAGGTAGCCCAATGCCACAACATCTAGCAGTCGTCGTGTATGTCGTGATGGCGCCTAAAGTTAATGGAAGAGTAATACGATAATCGCTTTTCCAAGATAATAAGGGACCGCTTCCAGACTGGGGGGGGGGGGGGGGGGGGGGGGGCAGCCAATACTAGAAAAAAGTTTTTAATTTGATAGCATTCAGGTTTGCGTCTTGCAAACACTAACCAGTTTCTCCGTAATGAAGTTCCTTGATTAGTCCAGAGGGCCGTGACGGCACCAGCACCGCTGAATTTGAAAATCTGAGGACTAGAATGTTCGAGTGCATTCCATTCGGTTATAATATGGGATTATACTTACCCGGCCCACTAATCACCTTAATCAACACAACCACTAATCCCCAGCAATAACATTGATTCACTCGCTAATCCGAACTAATATACATTAGTCAATTTTCTCGTGTGGGCTTACTTATAAAGTTTTGCGTGTCTTTGAAATTTTGGGAGTGAGCCAACTTTCCAAGACTGTCACCATTTCTTCAATAAAGGAGTACAGACGCCTAGCTTTAGTGGCATGTTTCTTCTCTGCCGTGATGCGGAAGGCACTACTATGCATGAATCACGGTGTAGTGTTTGCCTACGACCGGTAAATAATTGAAAATTCAAATTTTCTGTCATGCCCTTTCTCTTTTGAGTTCAACACCCCAACGATGGCTGTGGCGTCCGTATGATTACATGTAACGTGTCCCACGAGAAAACTGCGAGATAAACGCTGATTCATTGTTTTAATTTACCTCGGTGCTGAATCCAGCGTTCCTCAAGAGCGGAAATGACAATGAATGTAGAAGCAGCGATGATTCGCAGTTTTTTCATGCCTTTCATGACCTCTAACCACACTTTGACATTACAGTCATCGTTCGGCTCTTGAAACCGAAAACGAAACAGCAAGACAAAGAAATTCGATTACAAATTTCTTGGCGGTCGTAGGAGACCACCACACGATAATCCATGTGTAATAATGTCTTGCGCATCATTACAGAGCAGAAAAGATGCATTCAAAAGTAAGGAGTCTGCACTCCTTTAAGAAGGCGGTCAAGGAGCCCCCCCCCCCCCCCCCCCCCCCTTTTCTGCTTGAGAGCTACGTGGTGTCAGGCTTACGACAGGAAGGTTGAAATGTGAGAAAGCTGCTAGCAGCTTCTTCAACCTCGGAAATGATGTATTCTTCAGCACTATGAATAGGGTTTTCACATTTGAAGGGCATAATAAACAGTGAAATATTACGTGGCTCAGCATACATGAATATTTTTATACAATAAATGTCAGTTCAACGCACTTTTTCATGCCTACCAGGCCGAGGAACTCCATTTATTGCAGCCAAATGTAATTGGCAATAATAGTGTTCAGCAACACCAGCATGCTAGAAAATTGTTCTTAACCCGGAAAAGAACGAGAATTTCGACGGAGACTTGCTCACGCGAACTGTACTTTTCTCAGCGGTTCCAAATTTTACCCATCGGGATTGAAGAAGACTTCGCAACAGCTAGCGATGGATGTTTTTAGGTGCTGGCAGCAATTTACATAGTCATACAAATTATCTGAATGTCTGGCGTCTCACCTTCACAGGGTTTTTAAAAAAAACAATGTGGATAGTGCTGGAATACAAAAGCGGTGCAATCAAAATGCTGCTCACATTTCTGGTACCCACTGTTGTAGTCACCTTGTTGGTAGCCCAGCTCAAGGCCGGCTTGTAGAAATGCATCACTGGCTACCGTATGTGAAGTTGGAAAAGTCACTGGAACTTCTCCGCTGGTTCCTCTCTCCGCTGAAAAGTTGTTCACGCTGCTTTCTTTAATGCATACATGTAAACCAATTAATGTATAGGGAGCGATCTGTACTTCCCCCCTGAAGGCAATAAAAGGTTTGTAGACTGTATATCTTACAGATATCCTGAATTATATTAAAGTATTGCATTCATGTGCTTATTGGTCGGCAATATTGACTGTCAGATCTTTATAGTAAGGACAGTTCATGGCATGCTGAACAAAACAACGCACAAAGCGAGCCATGCTACAGTTCAGCAAGACACTTAAGTATTTGACGCTGTCCTCCATATTCGAATTGACAAATATTAACAGTACAGCACTGGGGAATCCCTGCTGTATGAAGAATAAAATGTCTTCACAAGTTGAAAATTTTTAAACATGCTTACAGAGTGCAAAGCGCATCGGTTTAGCACTAGAAAGTGAATTAAATAATAAAACTTGTTTGCTTAATATGCTGTTGTGAAATATTTGTTGTAGTTGGTCTACTTTTAATGGGTGTTCAATGCTTTTCGCATGAAAGTGAAGTATTATATGTGTATAAGGTTTTGGTGACTCCATGATCGCTATCAACGCTAATCTTTATATAGGAGAAATCGCTAAACGCAAAACACGTGTTGCAAACACGTACCAGGTGAGAGAAAGAACTTAATTTCACTTGAGATGAAAGTGAAAGACCGGTCACAAAAAGTTGGCAAAAATTTACGGGGTTAAGTGAAGAACCACATGCGCCCATATACGAATGCCCCATCAACTGTCAGCAGGCAATTTGTATGTGTGCTTTTTACTTCGTCTTTGGAACCTTTGGCACCCTTGTGTGAAGGACATTCCTTACCAGTTCATCCGAGAGCGTGTGCTAAAGAGGTAAGTAGGCCAGCTCTTAACGGCTCCTGAATTTCGACCGGCCTTTTGAGCCACAGCTTGAGCAGCACTGTGGGGAAAGGGCGTACATTTGATGTGGGCAAAACACATTGTCATATAATTAGCTACCATAGATAAATGCGAAGCACGTTTGCCCTCGTTTAACTTTGTTTATCTTTGTTTACCGCTTTTATAAGCTTGAAAATTCGATTTGCAGGCGAACGTTGTTGCAGCCATTCCTCGGCTTCCGCATTGCGGTAAGCAGCTTCGTCTGCTCGTTGCGGTTCGAGTCGCCGTTTCTTCTGTTCGGCGATCACTGAAGCAACTTGACACGCCACTAGACTGCATGCTCCTCGGAGACTTCAACATTAGCCTCTTTGTCCGCGATCTTCTTCGCGTTTCTCGCTCCTCAACTGTTTCTGCATCCCGTTCAGCAAGGTATACTGTACACGCTGCTCTGGGTCGGCATGCTGCCTCCCTATATCTACTGGATCGGTTCATTCTCTTCTTTCTCGTTGCTGCTCAGCTCGGCTTGCACATTTAAGGGTTTTGAATCTGTCGAAAGACCGGCATTTTCTAAGGTTTACTGTGTGCTGCACTGTGCGTTCCTCCAGCGACTTCATCCTTCGCCTTTTCCTTCTGGTGCCTGACTGCGCACGCAACTGTATTTCTCGCTGCTCACCTTCACACCCTCTCTCTACTCGGGCGCAGCTGGCGCAACGCGCTCCTCCAATTGGCTGCAGCTGGGGAGACGCTGCTCGGCGTTTATTCGATGAAAAGAGCACGTTTGAAGAAAGGAACGGTACAGCGTGGACAAAGGACAATCAAAGTGCACGCACAATCTGTGGCCCCGAGGAAACTTATCAGCTTTGTAAACGTCCGTGAGGTGTGTCCGGTGTCCGTGATGTACCTGCTCCTCGTGTAAAACTAACTCGTCTGTTGTAGTACCCTTGTGAATTCCATCTGAATGAATCCGGCATTGTAAGTGCTCCAAAGAGGATTTCTCGTGAATATTCTCAGTAGTTATAAACCCAAGGAATGCACGTCACCTACCAGTGTTGTATCCAAGGTACGACGTTTCAAGGTTAACAAAATAGGGTAGCACGTCATTGTACGACCACCCTGTGGCGCCATATGTAGACGCCCATGTGTCGTAGTCTCGCTTATCTCCCCTGGAGTAAATGATGTAGTTGATGGAGCTCGAACCACCCAAGTCTTTCCCTCGAGGATACCTGTTAATCTGAAAAGTAATTTCAGAATAACTTGGATGATCAGGAAAGAACATTTGCACTCCTCTGCGATTAACAGCAAGCAGGAGATGGAGGTTACAGTGATCTGGGTGCAACTACGACAGTGTTAAAGCGCAGACAGAACCTTATGCCAATGTAGCAAAAATATGTGACAAGGACTGAATGCGCCCGCTGCACTTAAATGTAGTCGCGTATTTGAGCTGCACATCATGGCGTAGTGCATTTCAGAAGAGATAGTTCATTGAACTGTTTGTGTTTGAGTTGGGCTTAATGAACATAGGCATCTAAGGCCATGATGCGCCAAGCACAAGGTATATAAAAGGTTTCTGCAGTATAAGAATATAAAAAGTGATCAGTGATTCAGGAACCCTAAAATGTGTTTTACTACCTATTGATGCCAAGAAAAGACATTTTAAAAATGGACATTAGTTAAAGCTATGCAGGAAGTCGGGCAACCTCTGCAGCCATCCTAGCCTGCGCAAGGATGTCGGGGCTCCCAACCAACCTCAACCCTATTCTCAGGAATGAGAAATTGGTTGAGGTGTGGTTAAAAATGCCACTTGTTATAAACTTAATATATATTATCAGATCTACAATCATTTTAATACGCCTTCTCTGTGTAAAACTTAAAAACCTCGTAAATATGAAAAACACTTTGTCACCTAAGAGTAATTATGTGTGGAATGGTAAGTGTTCGTTGTAAAAAACTGCAAAATGCTTTTTCCTCGGTGTTTTGAGTTTTCTGCATGATAATAAAACATGGTTTATTGTTAGCTCATCTTCGCATAATTTGCCGCGGGGCTTATCTTGTTTGTAAGTAAGAAATTATGTGCGAGGTATGTCCTATACGAAGACAGCAGATAATCACTTCCTTGAAACGTTCTTGGTGGGCGCAGGATTTCCATTCTCCTAAAACAGGTTTTGCAAAGTGTATTTTGTTATTTGCTTCATTGTCCCAAGCGCACTGCCATTTTTTCCTTATTTCACAATGTGCCCAGTTCTTGCAATCTTTAAAGGGAACATTTACTTTTTTTATTTGCTTGCCACGAGACTGTGCAGCGTACAGGTTTGCTCTTTTGTTGCCTTCAATTCCGACATGACTTCGCAATCAGCAAAGTTTCTTTTTTTTTCAGCTACGGCTTTTGTTATGTTGTGTATGATGTCACCGAGCATCGGAGTGATTGCATTTTTAGAGTGGAGAGCTGTAAGTAAACTAAGAGAGTCTACTATGTTTGCTATATTTTTACGGCGAAGCATACGGCGTAACAATCGCCTGCGAAAACTGATGCACACCGTGGAAGTCTGATTATTTTTTTCTCATGCCCTCGTACTACTCTACTTGTAGGCTTCTGTTTTTGAACTATCAGTATAGAAGTCCGTAAAACCATTGTATCTTGCCTCGACTGCACGGAATTCTTGTACTATATGTTGTTGCGGAGCTTGCTTTTTGTGAAACTGCGTAAGACTGAAATCGCATATCGCAGGAAAGTTGTACCATGGAGGTAGCAGCTCTCGTCTGAGCGCAGTGCTAGGTAATGTGTTCAGTACGCCGAGATTCTGTAAAATCTTTTCAAAACGCTAGAGGAGTGGCCTGGTAGTTTACGGTTTGTGATTAGAGTGTGTTGTCGGTGGGGACTTTATAACCATTTCGTAACATATATGTTTCGGTAGGGAACGGATTTATAGAATGTGTGAGCACGTGAGCATTATTTTTTTGTCTGTAGTGATGGTTCGTTAGTTTCAACATAAGAAGTGTATATAGGCGACGTCATGTAAGCACTGGTTGAAAGACGTAATCATAAATTGTGCACTGCGTTGAGTCGTTTCAAGTACGATGACCATGCTGAACCATATTTTGTACTACCATAGTCTAAGCATGATCGCACCACCGAGCGATAAATTTTTAGAAGGCTTGTCCTGTCAGAACTTCAGTGTATATATGAAAGGGCTCCGAGAATGTTGAGTGATCGGGAAGTTTTCTTTTTTAACGCGTTAATATGAGGCAGGAAAGTGAGTTTTTTGTCAACTGTAATACCTAAAAATTTGTGTTCATTTTGTACGGGCAACTCGGTTTCGTTCAGCTGTAGGGTCGGGTATGCCTGTAATCCTCGTTTGAATAAGAAAATAATGGCTGCTGTTTTCTGTGCAGAAAGCCGGAAGCCATTTCTGTCTGCCCATGATGCCAGTTTGTTTATTGCCAATTGAGTTTGTCTTTCGCATGTTGATATGATGGAGGATGTGCAAGCTATCCGGAGGTCTTCTACATAAGCGAATACATTACGGACCTTGGTATTATTTTGCTCAGAGAATTCATTTTTACAATAAAGATAGTTGTGCTTAAAATATATCCTTGAGGAACTCAAATTTCCCGATTAAAATTCATCGAAAGGGTTGAGCCTGGGCGGACATTAAATGAACCGTTAGACAAAAACGCTTTTAATGGAGCTCAGAATTTTTGCCATGAATGCCGAGCTCAGCTAAGTCCTGAGGAATCCCGAACCTCCAGGCTGTACCGTATGTTCTTCTAAATAGAAAAAGACTACAATGCAATTTTGTTTGTGTAAAAAAGCTTCTCTGACAGTATTTTTGAGATGTACTAGGGGATCTGTAGTGGTGCATCCTTTTTTAAAACCACATTTATGGATATCAAGAAGTTCACATGATTGAAGGACAAAAGTTAATCTTATATTAAGGACACTTTCAAACCATTTGGAGAGGCATCTGGTAAGGGCTCTGGGTCTATAACTGCTAGGTGAGGTTAGGGGTTTATTAGGTTTAAGAAATGGTACAATATTAGAATTCTTCCAGGCTTTAGGTATTTGACAAACTGTGTAAAAGAATATTACGCGTGCTCCTGCGGAAGGCTCGGAAAGATGGTCAAGCATTTCATGATGTATTCGGTCGGGTCCTGGACCAGTATTTTTTTCCGGCAGACAGTACTCTATTTCTTGGAGAGTAATTAACTTGTTGTATTGTTTTTTATCTATTTTTAATTGGAAGTATTTGTTTTTCGGTTATATTTTCTTGTTTTACAAACGACTGCGTATAGTGCGATGAACTGGAAACTGCAAATATCGGCCTGTTCCCTTATGCTTGTTTGTGTGCCAGGTGTTGTCAGAAGAGGAATTGTAAACGGTGAGAAGTTGTCATCTAATTTTCGAACCTGCTGCCGCATTTTTAACACGCGATTTGACTGTTTATAGATGAAACATAACTCTGCCATGAAGCCTTCTCGGCAATGCGACGGATGTACCGTGGTTTAGCTCTTGCCTTTTTAAAATTTACTAGATTCGCATTTGTCGGATACGTGCGATATTCACCCCAAGGTCTATTTTGTTGTTGTTTTTTGCTTCCTTGAAGTGCTTTGTCCACGACACTTTGTGGTTTTGTCGCACTACTCCAGAAGACCGCGGAATAGCTGCAGCAGTTACGATACAATTGGATAACTTTTGATTTATCCCGTCGATGCTCAAATTTTCTAAACCTATATTTTGTAAAGTGGCTTTTGTCAACAGATTTTTACGAGTCTGCTACTAGATTCAGCTTCTAGCGTCGCGGTTTTGTTGAAATTGTTTCCGGTGCAGAACTTAAAGTGATTAGTATATGGAGGTGATCGCTACCATCTGGGGCTTCAATGACATCCCTTTTAAAATGGTTAAACCAGAAGGTGAACTAAGTGACAGATCTAAACAGATTATTTTCCCCGATGGAGTGGAGCAGTATGTGGCCTTTTCGTATTTAAAAGACACAATTTTTGTGAGGATAAAATATTCGATTATTTGACTCCTAGAGTCACAACGCTCGCTTCCCTAAAAAGGGAAGTAAGCGTCAAAATCTCTAACTATTAAATATGATTCTGGAAGTTCAGCGATGAGTCCTTGTTGATCAAGGACTGTATATGTAAAATGTGCAGAAATATATACAGAACAGATAGTAATTGTTTTATAACTGATGATGCTAACCGCAACGGCTTCAAGTTTTGTTTTAATTTCTCGAGCACGGACGCCGCTTTAAACAACAATCGCGACGCCTCCCGAGAGTCTATTTGCATGCTCGCGATCGCGTCTAAACGTTTTATAATGTTTGATAATACTGATATGTTGTGCACCTACGCTGGTTTCCTGAAGACATAAGGCTACGGGCAATATTTGTCCTAAAATATTTGTCATGTCACTTTAATGCCTCAAAAGTCCTCTACAGTTCCACTGAAATAAAATAGCCATCTTTATGTTTTGGGGCGGGAATGATAACGCTGCAAAGCGGGCGGACTGGGGGTTACGTCCATCACCTCGCAAGAGATGCTGGAAGAACGCGAAGCCGCGGTTGTGTTACTTTGGGGCCTCCCCCGATTGGGGGGTGGGGGGGGGGGGGAAGTCCTGCGGGATGCCGACCCATTGACCGGCGCTCCCTGTTTTGGCAATGGCAGGGCAGCTTTCGGGTACCGTGCCTGGGGCGTGGATGGCCCTGCCATAGGCTCGGTCGAAGCCGCCTCGGCAGGTGCCAGAGTGCTGTGTGGTGCTACGCCCCTGCGCACCAAATCAGCGAAGTTTTGTTTTGCTGTCAAGGAGAATGTGTTGGTAAGCGCAAAACGCCTCGTCGCTTCTTGAAATGATAAATTTTTCTTTGTATTTACGGTGATTATCACTTTTTTTCTTTTTTGAGCACGGACAGGCCCTGGAGTACGCAGCGTGGTCTTCGCAGTTAGCGTAGCGTAGGGCGGCGTCACATTCCTCAGAATGGTGGTCTTTCGAAGCACATTTCGCCCATGTTTTTGGGCTGCGGCGACACTGTGAGCCGTGACAGAACTTCCGACAATTTAGTGTCCGACGTTGACCTTGAGGTATCCAACTTCGATAGTTTCGGGCAAGGTGCTGGTGTTGAATGTGAGTACCATGTGTTTGGTATCTATTTCTTTGTTATTCTTACGGATTTTGATTCTGTGTACGTCGGTTTAAGTTTGGTCAGAGAGTCCTTGAAGCGTTTTGGCTTTCGTTCGATGTATAAAGTGAGTTTCAGAGATAACGCCTCGGACTTTGTTGAGAGATAGGTGGGGAGTCACGGGGACAGAGATGTCCCCTATAGACGCAATGTTTGGGAGTTTCGAACACATGATGCTGTCGCGCGGTTCAGCAAGTCGCCGCTAGCCATTTTTGAGACCCTGTGGCCAGGGCCCAAGGTATCGGTTAAGCATTTCGACACAAGGAATGAGGATATCATTCTGACTTGTTTTTCATCACTTTCACTGCGGATTACGTGGACGTTTGAAAATGTTTGTTTCTTTTTCGACAAAAAATCTGTTGCTTCGTTCCGCCCTTTCTTAAGAGAACGACCATGTTTAGAAGGGGGGGGGGGAGGGAGGCATAAAAAATTAAGTGTTTCAGTTATGGTGCCAGGCGCCCACCATGGAGCCCAACTAGGGGACGGGACAGGAACATGCAAGCAAGTCCTGCCCACGCCGGCTGTAAATCATAATTATAACCAAATATGACGCAACTCAGGGTAGGTGGCCACACACGGTTAACCCTAGCCGCTCGGAAAAAGGAAAGCCGAGAAAGGAGGTGGAGGCAAAAAAGTTGTAAGATAGAGGATAGGAAAGTGAAAGGTGGAGAAGAGGACGGGAAAAGGCGACTGCCGATTTCCCCCGGTCGGGTCAAGCCGGAGGTGCTGTTTACAGGAAGCTGAGGCCTAAATGGTGCGTTGCCTCCACTGAGGGGCCTTAAAGGTTCATACACTAAGCATCCACACGGACACGGCGTTGCTACGCACGGCTAAGCGCGGGTGCTCAAGTCCGTGGTGACGCACTGCTCATCATCATCCCCCCGCGGGGATGTCCTTGCGGATGCTCAGGAACCCGTGATGTCGCCATTCACCAACGTCTGCTCGCTGCAGAAGCCCCCTTGCGGGGAGTTTATTGAACTGTCGATCCACTTGTTTATGCCTCAGTACAAAGAACGTCACAAAGGTTCGGCAATGTTTGCAACCTTAGTGATGGGAAAACCTCGTAATAAGATTGCAGCGTCTAAAGCAACAAAAACTTTTAGAAATTAAAATTTACGCTGAGTATAGAAAATGCGACACAAGAGATACTATTCTTTAGACCGGGAAAGTTCAAGGCCAAAAATTTGATGAAAAATGCGCAGAGATACTGCACGGAAAACCACGAAGGAAGCGCAGAAAGAGGCTTTTTATGACAACTAACAGATGACCTCGATGATCGCTGAGGAGTATAGATCTGGACATAATCAATAATAGCGTCAGATGGTGGCAGCACAAAAATGCTGACTGAAGGCAACTCTCACTGCTATCGCTGATCGCTACGCATCAGCAGGGGTACGACATCGTTTGAGGGAAAGCAGAGGTACTGTTTGCTGAAAGGAAGTTATAACTTATATCTTTTCTCCGTCAGTTAGTTTTATTAGCCATAAAAAGCGCTATTCACATCCTAAATAACAACAGCGAATATCAACCTGCTCACTTTTAGTATAACTGCCGTAAACCAGGTTCCCGCAAGGGAACTGAAACTTGCTGTTTATTTTTGCTCGGTGTCGGATTTCTTATGGTTTTATATGGTTTTACCCAGTCAGATGAGTTTTCATCCAACTCTCGACTTCCCGCTTGACAAGTTTTTGAAGAACATACAACATTCAATTGCAAACACAGAAGAATCGTATTTCACACGCTCGTGATAACCGCGTTAAGTTTCTGTCCTGGCCACCTACTCTTCCAGTGATCAGAATCGGTGATGACACTCTAGTCATGCCTTACTTAGCGAAAATTTGTGTAGACTTTACACATGTGATAGCACACGCAATTGGTGCACTTGGGAATTAACCCATTAAACCATCATATCATGTTTATGGAAAGTGTACTCGAATTATTAACACCGAAGTGTGAGTTGTAATATCTTAGCCGCAACTGTACCTCCACAAACCTCAGTCGTGAAGATATATGCAGTATTGAAACGAACATTATAGCCAACAATATGCAAGAAACCAATAACCAATAACAAGAAAATACTTCCGACAACTTTTACTTGGCATGCCTAGCCAGTTTAATAATCGCTGCTACGTTCTAGTTAAAAGGAAGTGGTCCTGATTCGCGACTATCAATTATAAACAGCGAAAAAGCACTTTTGACCCCTGACATTGTTTACTCTAGAAAAAAAAATTACTGGCGGTTTAGCACTTCTAGGGAAGAAATATATTGTGCGAAAGCACTGTGGTTTGCAGGTGTACACCACCGCCACGTTGCTGAAAGCGCGATTGAGGTGTCCGCTCACACAGGGAGCCAGTTATACGCGTGTTCCACTTTTTCAGCGTCAGTGCCAATTTACCCAATGTACGCAGGCGGGCTGCACTTCAGTGCCTCGTTTTGCAGCAATGTTGTCAACGCCAACGCGTATTGCTCTTGTGCCTTGTTTCTGCCACAACGTTGTCCACGCCAACACATGCAGCGCCCAATTATCTGTCACTGCCGCCACGTAGCCCAAACCGCGAATAATTTAGTTGATAATACTATTACTTGAAGGAGATGACGATGCGCAATGCACTGCGCGAGATCGCGTTCCAGTATGACGCGTGGTGTGACCGGCTGCGGCTGGCCATTGTTTATTTTGTGCATTGAAGCTATTTTATTTTGGGACATATTACAACGAAAAAGTAAGAAGGACATTGACATCACACCCTACAGTATACGTTTCTTGCCTGTGGAGAAAAACGGGGTTGTGCCATGTGATCTCTTTATGTTGCTGAGACTATTCAGTCCCTGGAAAAGCCGCATGATGGAACGCCACGCCGAATCACCACGGTAGTCGAAATCTTTGTTTCGTGAGCAATGCGCTTTGGTGCGGGGAGTATATGCTGCCCTGGAAGAGCCGCCTAGCTGGGTCTCCTATCTGGATACATGTGTGTGCCTGCCAGACTTTTGACGTTTTGGAAGGTGCGGTCATGCAGGGGTATGGAGGCCTGGTGTTTGGTTACGTAATCTTGCTTAGATTTTTTTTACGGCACTATTTCCATGCAATAAAGAAAAAAGAAACTGTGTCGTTAGATTTGTGCTGTCGAACAGTGGCCAGCGAAGCTTGTCTGTTCGCGCCTCCTCGTGTTCGAATCTCATCTGCAGCCATATTTATTTATTTACCATTTTCGCAAGGTCATCCTCCAGGTCAAGCTTAGCACAATCCGGTGAGCCGGTTCGACCTTGTGGGCTAATCCTTTCGCAATGAAATAGATCTCTCACGCATTGGCACCGTCTTGCTCCCACCCTGCCCTGACAAATTTTCAAATTTCAACGCTTCCTCCCTCTATTCCTCTCATACCTGAGTTTTGCATCAGTAGCTGTTTATAGCAGGTAAACCCAGGGTGATCATGTGTTTTTAATTGAAGATATTTACGCGCCCGGCCAGTTGATGGCGCTACTGCGCACGTGGCGAAGACGTTCGCCAGCTCTCCGCGCGGATGAGAAAAAAAAATGCAGCTGAATTACGGTGAATGCGACGTTATATAGTCGGCAGTGGTGAAAGTTAAGTACAGCAGATGCTGCGATCAGAGCCTTATGTCGTGTAGACAGCTGCTGCTGCTGCTGCTGCTGCTGCTGTTGCTGATAGGAAGGAAGTAAAGGAAAGTGCACGGGCCTGTCTATTGGCTCAAGCCGCGCCACGCTCGCTGCCGCGTGCTGAAAGTAGGAGAGGTGAAGGACAGGAGAGCAAAGATAAAAAGAAAGGGATCCCGGAGCCAGTGCAATATCGGGCCGACCCGTGCCAGAGTGCTTCAAGCCAAGCACTCCGCCATATTCGAAAAATAAGTATAATATCTTGGGTCCACGGACCCGCAGCAGATTTTAAATCACGTATCAGATATCAGGCATTGCTTCGTGTAGACAGCTCTGTCGGCAAGAGCGTGCCGTTGGATTTGGAAAAGTTTCAATTCCCGAGGAAGTAGCAGCACAATCATACTCTCACGTGCTTGAGGAAGTTGAGTAGGCATGCACTGCGAACTGAACGCACCGCTCATGGCTATGAAAAAACCTATGGTGCAAGTAGAATTTCAAAAGGTCGTTCGTTTCTTCGAGGATGGTTCACAAACCCTTCCTCTAATGTCGTTCGGCTTGGAAGATGAACAGGAGGCGAGCTTGTAGATGATGACAGCAGAGCATATATTTACAACATACATATACAGAGAGTTAAACTGGAAAAAGCAGAACTGAATTTACAAAAGAACAAACTTTGCACTACTTTACTCATCGACCGGGCAGGTTAGAGCCTAAGTAGCATCACATTACATGCTAAGCATGGAGCCTCAGCTCAGACTGGACTTCAACCGTTTACATGCGCTTTTAAGCACTTGATTGACAAAGGACTAAGGGCGGTCATTTTCAGTGGCCCGCCCAAAGCATCAATTCTCCAATCAAAAATAACATGCGAGATGGGGACAACCCCTTGGGTTGGGCTTAGCCTCGAACCCAGAGTCTTGTTAACAACACAAACTAAATAAACAACAAAAACGCCACAACTCTCTCTCAAGTGAGAGTATCCACAGGCTCTCCCTTCGGAGCTAATCCTTGCCTCAGACATGCATACCGCCACCCACCATCGGTCCGCGTCGCTCGTCAGCAACAGAGGAGGGGGCGAAAGGGCCCACGATGCTGCCGCGCTACCGACGGCGGGACACAGCTAATAAGCATGAAGGGGTTCGTCTGTCGTTCCGGGAAACCAGATTAAGGGTCGCCCCTGTCTTCCCACATTCTTGGCGAGTATTGGCTGTCCGCCATGACAGGTGTCCGTCACGGCCATCCTGGGAATGCGCTTTTGTTCACTAGCGCCTGCCTTTCCACATTCTTGGCTAGTACTGCCTGTCCGCCCTGACAGGTGTCCGTCACGGCCATTCTGGGAATGCGCTTTTGTTCACGAGGCACAGCAGGAAGCTGTGGGTGCCTTCCCGGCGATAGCCCACGTCGTAAGGGGTGGGGGGGGGGGTCCGTGCGTCAAGCGACAATTTTCGTTCCCGGTATGTACTCGGGGGCTCTCGCTTATACTGGGGAGCGGTTTCCGCGTGTGCCGGCGTCCTGCTTTCTGCAAAGGTATGCAGCTGGAAAAGAGGGGCGGCCTTACAGTGCACGTGCCCTCCCTCGATGGCCCCAGTAGCATTTAGTTTTGGGATTTAATCGTCATAGCGTCAACAATGCGGCCTTCGACCTTCCTCGGAGTGAATTGTGTTGCGTTAAAATACTAGGGTACTCTGCAGCGAAATGCCATATGTGGCAGTATGCCCAGCGAACGCGCTATAACTGTGCCGTGTATGTACTTTTCATCCTGCATAAAACATGGCTTCTGCAAGAGAAGCGTCTGCCTTGTGTGATCAACTGTCGTTGCTGAATGCTTGGCTTTCTGACGATGTAGAGCTTAGCTCCGCAGATAAAGAAACTCATTTTAAAACTCGGGTTTTTCCTCTTGCGAGCCACTGCAGGCAACTCACGTTTCCGTCGTAGAGAAAACTGGAATTCTGTTGCGGCACGCTTCCGTATCCCCAGTCGAGTGATGTGCGCTGCAAGAGCGGTGCGAAGAAAGGCACCTGGACCGCCGAGTCTTCGAGGCCGCCGGCCTCCAGGAGCAGCACGGTTCTGCTGGCGTCCGCAGAAAGCCGGTTGGCCAAGGCACACCCTGCAGAGCCGGCGCCCACTGCACCAACATCATGTGGAATATGTCTCAGCCTCGTAATAAGGCCTCCCCAAATTTGTACACAGGGCGCCGAATATTTGTTAATAGCAAAGTGTTTGTGCGGGTCAGAGGGTGCGGGTCAGAGGTGCGCAACATAATGCAGTCAAGTACATATTTGGACATGACTCTAAAATGTGAGGCAACTTAGGAATATTGCAAGTTACAGTTACTGGCATTATGATAGGAGTGGTCCAACCTTCCGATGCGTCACAATTCTTGCTTTTTAATTTTGTCCTGAGATCTCATGGAGTAGTTAAATAAGCTCTGAAACACCTTCTGAGGATAGTGCATAGCAATATACCATAGTGGGCGAGCTGGTATGATACCAAAAAGCGCAATTAAAACGGAGAACAAAGAAAAGGAAAGAAATGCACAACCGCTGAACTGTAAGCTGGCTGTTTAAACTGGAAAATAGAGTTAAATAGGAAGCCGCCGCGGGAGAAGATTGTGTTACCTATAAAAAAATAAAAGCTGTAATTTCAAATAAAAAATAACAGCCACTTGCAAGCTCATTGCTTGAGCGTCTCTTTCCTTTCCCTGGTCCTTCGTTTTAGTTGCGGTGTTTTCCTCTTTCAAGAGAGAACACAAACTGGCTCAATCACTACGTTCTCTCGTCATGAGCACCTGAGCCAAATAACACGCTTCTACACACAGCAGAGAACCCGCAATCGCGAGCTAAAATCGGCGAGTCCTTTAAGTGGATTTTTTCTTGAAAGCGATGCTGCTCACTGGTCACGGCCATGGTAGTTGCGTAACGCCTGGAATAATCAAACCTATAGCCATCTCTGAACAGAAATACGCAGCAGTGTGCGACGGATGATCGCGCCCTCCCCCGTCAAGCACTGCTGCGTAATTCTGTTCAGAGATGGTTATTAGTTTGATTATTCCAGGCGTTACGCAACTACAATGACAGTGGTCAGTCAGCAGCGTCGCTTCGGCAAGTCAGGAAGCTCCACCCCCCGGGTAATTCCCGCTCTCGTCGGCGATGGGGCTGCGGAGGAGCGCCTGTCTGTGCGTGCAAAAACTGGCGGAAGTAGGGGAAAAGATCCCAATATGCTGAAATTCAAACTTTGACTACAGATAAGACCCGCCGCGGTGGCTCAGTGGTTAGGGCGCTCGGCAACTGATCCAGAGTTCCCGGGTTCGAAGCCGACCGCGGCGGCTGCATTTCGATGGAGGTGAAACGCCAAATGTGCCCGTGTGCGGTGCGATGGCAGGGCAAGTTAAGGATCCCCAGGTGGACGAAATTAATCCGGAGCTCTCCACTGTGGCACCCCTTTCTTTTTGGCTTCTCTTAGTCCCTCCTTTATACCTTCCCTGTCGGCGCTGTTCGCGTGTCCGCCGATATATGTGAGACAGTTACTGCGTCATTTCCTTTGCTCAAAAAAACAAAAACTAAACAATTTTCAAGTTTTAAATTGTCTGTAGTGGCTGCCGCAGCCGGGAGTTGCCGCAGTTCTGACGATAATACCCTCTGGATTACGAAGGGAAATGATGGGGAGATAGAAGAGACCCTACAAAGGGCCGTCGATACCATAGAAGCCTACGTTTCAACGGTAGGACTAGAATGTTCTCATCCCAAATCGGAGTTTCTAATTAGAAGAGACATTCCGAGAGGACAGAAATCCAGCCTCCCGCCAGCCAACATAAGCATACAAGTGCAAGGAAAAGTAATTAGACAAGTGAGTTCCATCCGAATCCTTGGAATGATAATCCAAGGGAACCGCCAAAATACAGAAATAAAAAAAAAATTAACCGCCTCAGTTCACCAAACCATTAGACTGATCCGACGCATAGCGAACAGGAGAACAGGAGTTAAGGAAAAAGATCTATGTCGGTTGGTGCAAGCCTTTGTCAACAGCAGGATGAATTGCGCCCTCCCCTATCTACAGTTATACAATGCTGAGAAACTCAAAATTCAAGGACTCATGAGGCAGGCCTACAAGGCAGCCATAGGTCTACCAGTCAACACCTCCACCGAGAAGTTACTGCAACTCGGCCTACACAATACGCAAGACAAATTGACTGAGGCCCATCGTAGAATGCAAGAGCTCAGGCTCACTAGAACCAATGCGGGTAGAGCAATTCTAGAAATGCTCAGAATAAACGCGAAACCGCTCAACGCGGATACTCGAAAAATCCCGTCCAACCTCCGAAGGACAATCACGGTAAAACCATTACCGAAAAATATGCACCTCGTCCATCACGAGGGAAGACGCAAGGCCGGAGCAAAAGCCCTAGCTAAGAAACTTGAGGGCTGACAGGACGTAGTCTACGTAGACGCGGCAGCTTACGCAACACCCGTGAAAGCATTCACGATAGCCGCGGTGACCGAGGAAGGCCAACTCATAGCAAACGCGACAGTACGCACCAACTCTTCAGAAATAGCCGAAGAAGCGGCAATCGCCTTGGCGTTGACAAACCCGCGAGCAGAAGTGATTGTCAGCGATTCAAAAGCAGCCATTGGCAATTTCGCCAATGGCAGAATATCTCCCATCTCCTTGGAAATTCTCAGGAATTACCCGAAAGACAGGACAGACGTGGAATTGGTTTGGGTACCGGCTCACTCGTCAATACCGGGGAACGAGGCCGCCCACGATAAAGCTCGAGGATCTATCAGCCGAGCTGTGGACGCTAACACGGACGCCGAAATGACGAGAGACAGCCTTAATACCTACCATGAGATTACTCAGCATTACAGGCTAGAAAAGCTAACTTTCCCTGCTCGGCATAAAAGCCTAAACAAAGAACAGGAGGTAGTGTGGAGACAACTTCAAACAGAAACTCTCCCTAACCCAGCTGTCCTAAGTCATGTGTACCCGCATAGATTTAAGCCGGAGTGCAGCAAATGCGGCGGCAAAGCCACCGTAGATCTTCTGGGACTCTCCGAGAGATCCCTCTAAGGCCGCCCCTCTTTTCCAGCTGTATACCTTTGCAGGAAGCAGGACGCCGGCACACGCGGAAACCACTCCCCAGTATAAGCGAGAGCCCCCGAGTACATACGGGGAATAAAAACGGTCGCTTGACGCACGGACCCCCTTCTCCACCCCCCCCCCCCCCCTCCCTAACGACGTGGGCTATCGCCGGGAAGGCAACCGCAGCGTCCCGCCGGGCCTCGTGAACCAAACCGTATTCCCAGGAGGGCCGTGATGGACACCTGTCATGGCGGACAGGCAGTGCTCACCACGAATGTGGGAAGACAGGGGCGATCCTTAATCTGGTTTCCCGGAGCGACAGACAAACCCCTTCATGCTTATTAGCTGTGTCCCGCCGTCGGTAGCGCGGCAGCATCGTGGGCGCTTTCGCCCCCTCCTCTGTTGCTGACGGACGACGCGGACCGATGGTGGGTGGCGGTATGCCTGAGGCAAGGATTAGCTCCGAAGGGACAGCGTGTAGATACTCCCACTTGAGAGAGAGTGGTGGCGTATTTGTTTCTTTTATTTAGTTTGTGTTGTTAACAAGACCCTGGGCTCGATGCTAAGCCCAACCCAATGGGTTGTCCCCATCTCTCATGTTATTTTTTATTGGAGAATTGATGCTTAGGGCGGGTCACTGAAAAAGACCGCCCTTAGTCCTTTGTTAATTAAGTGCTTAAAAGCGCATGTAAACGGATGCAGTCCAGTCCAGTCTGAGCTGGGGCTCCATGCTTAGTATGTAACGTGATGCTACTTAGGCTCTAACCTGCCCGGTCGATGAGTAAAGTAGCGCAAAGTTTGTTGTTTTGTAAATTCAGTTCTGCCTTTTCCAGTTTAACTCTCTGTATATGTATGCTGTAAATATATGCTCTGCTGTCATCATCTACAAGCTCGCCTCCTGTCCATCTTCCAAGGCGAACGACACTGGAGCAAGGGTTCGTAAACCTTCCTCGAAGAAACGAACGACCATTGAAATTCTACTATCCCCCACCAATATCGCTCAAGAGGCTCGCGCTCCCGGGCCCGTGGGAGACCTTGTTGCTCAGCTCCGACCTGAAAACCCAAGTACTGGTGGTGATGAGAGCCGAAGAGGTCGCTGCCAGTCTCCACTGACGGCCACCTAACAAGATCAACAAACCCATTTATAACTCAAGCCGATAATAAACGTTTTCCAATCCCCCCCCCCCCCCCCAAAAAAAAGGATTTGTTTCATCATAATAGCGGGAAGGCTTCTTTGTATATATGTACTGACCATCAATCAGCACTCTGATTGGTTCAAAACTTCAAGGATAGTAACGTTACTATACCAGGTGTTTCGCCAGTAGTTTTTATATATGGCCTTTTTATGATAAAAACAAGGCTTTTTCAGCATGGTAATAGCTATAATGTAGAACAACGTCTTGCTGGGCGAGTTGATGCATAGCTTTCTTGGGATGGCGTTGCGCAAACGACAAGACGTACACAGGAAAAGTAGAAGACGACAGATAGAGGGCAATGTCGTCTGTCTCTATCTGTCTTCTACTTTTCCCGTGTACGTGTTGTCGTTTGCCCAACACCATCCCAAGAAAGTAATATTTGTGTTGATGGGCGTCAAAAAAGAGGCGGCTCGTGTAACTTAGTAAGTCGGATGGCCAAATAATCGTTAACTTTTGTCTGTTGCAGATAGGCACGTGATTGTAATTAGAGATGCGTTGCTGACCGCAAGTGATAGCCATATTGGTCAAATGTTTAGGGGAATCACCTATGGCTGCGCTTGGGTGGATGCCAATGAGTAATAGCCGTATCAGTTACTGTGCTATGCCAGCGCACGTTAAAGATCCTCCGGTGGTCGAAATTACTCCGGAGCTCTGCAAGACGGAGGGAGACATCTGCTTGAAGATGAAGACCTCTGTCTGACCGAAAGACCTTGTTAGGGCATTAAAGTGTATCCTATCCTATCCTACTCCGCTAAGGCACCTCTTTCTCCCTTTCTTCTAACACTCCCTCTTTTTTCACTTCCCTTACGGCACGGTTCAGGTGTCCCTAGAGATGTCAAAGATAATGCGCCATTTCCTTCCCCCCCCCCCCCCTTAAAAAAAAGTAGGTAACTAAGATTCTACAAAAAGCATTAAAAATTCTAAAGACGATTTCGAAACTCCCTAGAGCAAAATTTCAGCGCAGATTTGTAGGTGTCTCAGGCTCGTAAGCTCACTGTTTTGCTTTTCTGGGTCGTCGGCACATCTGGCGACGATATTAGTTTCATAACAATATTGTTCATCAGCACGATGATGTGCAATGGACAGCGCGAGAGTGTGCTGCAGTTCACGACCAGGCGTGATCAGCGTCGGCGAAAGCCTAGTGTCCCGTGCAGTGGTCGGCGAAACTGTTCACTGCGCTGCGGGTTCGAATCCCTGTTGTGGCAATGTTTATTTTTATTTATTTATTGACGGCTATGCTCAGCAACCCCGTCTGCGGCGACGCAGCTCAAACTAAGAACGGGTGCTAAAAGCAGCGCTATAAAAAAATTTTTGCTGATGACATTCGTGAAGCTGTATCCTTTAATAACTGAGCAACACGGCAAATTTGTTGATCACCCCTTTCAGAGAGGGGCCCATTTTCGATATGATTTGGCCGCAACTGTGGCACATCGTAGGAGTTTGTTATGAGCATATGGATGGGCGCGGTCTAAACCTGGCGATACGCAGCAAAAGCTTTCTTTAAAGCGGCTCTGAACCCATACAAAAATGTCCTATGGCCAGCTATAGGATTTGGCCCAAATAGCTATAGACCTTTCCTTTTTCTGTCTATAGCTGTATATACAGGCTGATATATTTTTTATAGAGAGCTTAACACAGTTGTATGGTTCCAAAGCTATAGCTTTAGTGCCATAGATTTTTTAATAGCTGGCAATAAGCACCTCTGTGGGTGCTTATAGACGTTCATAAAAGGCCATAGACGGACAAAGCTTTTTCCACAGACGCCCATAGGACGTTTTCGTATGAGAAACACCTTCTGAGGGAAGTGAAATCACTGCATTTTGCTGTCATGACCCCGTGAGCCGACGACTATATTTGGTTTATGGTATATGGGTGTTGAACGTCCCAAAGGGACTCAGGCTGTGAGGGACGTTGTATTCAAGGGCTCTGGAAATTTCGACCACCTGCGGTTCTTTAACGCGCACTGACATCGCACAGTACACGAGCCTCTAGATCCCGCATCCTTCGGATCAGCAGTCGAGTGCCATAGCCACTAAACCACCGCAGCGGCGACAAATATATTGTATACACGCCGCAGAGAACGCGAAATCACGCGCGAAAGTTGAGCAGCCCTTCAAGGCGGCTTTTTCATGCTCGTACTCTCCTCCATTTCGAGCTTTTATTCATACCGTTTAAGAGAGGTTATTAGTTTTTCAGGCAGCTACAATGGCCGCTGTCAGTCAGCGCCAGCGCCCGGCGGGTTAGGAAGCTCCGCACTCCGGGGAATTCCCGCGAATTCATTATAGAAAAAGTTACGGAAAGAGAACAGAAATGCGCCAAGAAAACTGAAAAGTTGATTTTGAGGGACAGGAATGGCGCAGTATCTGTCTCATATCTCGGCTGACACCCGAACCGCGCGTTAAGGAAAGGAATAAATTAAGGAATGAGAGAGGAAAGGAAGAGGTGCCGTAGTGGAGCGCTCCGGAATAATTTCGACCACCTGGGGATCTTTATAACGTGCACTGACATCGCGCAGCCCACGGGAGCCTTAGCGTTTCGCCTCAATCGAAACTCGGCCTCCGCGGCCGGATTCGACGCCGGGAACTCCGACTCAGGAGCCGAGCGCTCTAACCACTGAGCCACCGCGCCGGGTACCGCGAAGACGCTGAGATTACAATTTTGGCTAAAGGCAACCACTGATCTAAAAATTGCATTACAAAATTCTTGCTGAGTGGCTTGGGTGGAGTCCGGTGACATACATGTCATATTTATCCAGGGCCTCTTTCAGAGCCCCGTTAAAGTTTGTCCTGCACTTGCACTGAGTAGTTAAGACCGGCGCAGAAAACCTATTGGGTGTGTGTTTCGCAATGAATGAATACAAGCGTCCCTCGGGAAAATATGGGGATATAGTGATAGTAATGAGGCAATCTTACGATGTGCGAGAAAATTGGTTTCTTAAATAGCTTCGCGTAGAAAAAAAATATGTTTGTCCTGAATTTTCGGGTATGCGTTCCTCTCAAATGGACACCATTCCTTTAAAGTAGGGAGGATGACTTGGCGCATGTAAAAGCCCACGATAGCCGTTAACTTCGCACTAGGCCTAACAATGTAGCTTATGTCTGGCGCCCTTAATGAAAGAATAAAAAAAGGTCAACGAAAGCAACGTGGGCAATAATATTTGTTACGGACTCCTACGATTCACGACCCAGTTCTGTCGGCGACGTTTTGTGACGTTGGGAGAAAACGCCCTTTTCGGAGAGAGAACAGGCGGAAGCTTTTTGTTGGAGTGAATGCAGGGGGCACACGTGTTTTTTTCTGAGAACTGCGGACTTTTAAGCAATATATAAATTCGCAAGAAGAGTCTAGAGCGAGTTTAATAAAAATTCTCTCCTGATATAAAAACAAATGGTAGCGGCACACGGCCAGCATTATCCTGATTTGTGTGGATCAGCGGCTGCGCCAGATTTGTCTTGTATTCGTGTAATTCATTGCATTTGTAAGTCATGCGTTGCGTGAAATAAGCATTTTCTTTTGGTATGCGTGACTAAGGGTAGTAATCTATTTATTCGCTTTTACGTTAAAGAAATTACAGTCGATTTGATTGTGTTACCACGATATAAATGAAGGAAGGCAACTTTCCAGGGATCATGGCGAAAAGTGCGACGTAAAATGTTATTTCGCGTAATATTAAAGCGTAAAAAAACGGCTAAAATATCACGTCGTAGGCACTTGTTGCACATTTGGTGAGGTTGTTTCCTTAGTGGTATGGTGGATTAAGTGTCCCAGTGCTGCACATGGGCTAATCGCTTGCCAAGATTGGACTAATAAGAAATTAAAAAAATAGGTGTCCCAGCTCGTGCCACTAAATATGACGGGCTGAGGAAGAATACAACACCAGGATCTTAAACCAACAAACCCGACTTTCCACTCTTCTGAATGACGGGCTTAATTCGAAAAAAGTGCGAAAGTGCTAGCGCTGCCCCCTAGGGTGGCTGTTGACACCGCCAAATTCCTTGACATCTGCGTCGCATAGGCAGCTCTGCTGGTGTAATCTTAAATGACATTAGTGATTACCTGCCCGTGCGTTGTCTCGCAAGCTTCCGGTATAAAGAACAAAATAATCACAAGGGAAACATTCTGCCGCGCACGATGAACGAAACTGCGCTAAACGTGTCCAGCTTCCTTTCAACCATGAAAGGTGTCAGGCCGTCTACGAACAGCCCAACTCTGCAACTGCGTGCAAGAACTTCCTGCTTAAATTTTAACAGTGCAACAAAGCAGGCTTCGCTCTGCGATTGCGTAAACAAAAAAAAATAAAAAATTTAGAACGCCGCGGGTAACTACTGACGCAAACAGGAGATTACATAAAAAAATAATTTGTATCACAGTTTCATTAAATCGGGTGACCGCGATGTATTGACTGAGTTCAAGCTATTTAGAAATAAACTAAACTCGGTTTTGAAAAAGGCCTGTGATGATTACTACGAAAGGCAATTTCACAACATTCAAAACGAACAATGGAAACTGTGGAACAGTTTGAACGATTTAATGGGCGAATAGAAAATAAAACACATCGTAAATGAAATTGTAACTAATAATATCAGTTTAGTTGAAAAAGTACTTGTGACAGAATGATAGATGTTAGCCCAGAGGTAAATAGTGGACAAATTCAGCAGTGCATTTTTTTGCTTATAGAGGACAACCTATTCAATTATGCTTATACCAATGACCCCTACTGATATAAAACTAATATTATGACGAGATGAAAACGCTGGCGCCGGGGACGATATATAAGAGCCTCAACTATCAATTATGTCGCGTATGTTATTAGTGCTTTATTAACCTGTATAACGAACCAGATGCTTGCACACAATGAACTTCCAGAAGAATTAAAGATAGCCAAAGTTGCGCCTTTTTACAGAGGTCCGGTTAAAAATATTGAATAAGGAAAGACCGATTTCCGTTCTGCACATTTTTGTAAGATATTCGAACCCTTTGTTATTGACAGACTTACAACCATTTTGCAATAGGATTGAATAATTACTAAGTCTCAATACGGTTCTCAGAAGCATACGTCTGCAGGACAAGCTCTGGTAAAAATGGAAGACAAAATAATAGAAAAAATTGAGAAAAAAAGAGCTCAGTCTGGGAATATTTTTAGATTTTATAAAGCCGTTTGCCACTGTAAAACTTATCCTTCTTAAAAAAGAAACCGCATATTGTGTTTGAGGTGTAGTGCAGAATTTAATTAAATCTTCTTTCAAATCGACATTAATACGTATGGAATTTCAAAAACCGAAACTAGAATACGGCGTACCTCGAGGAGCCATCTTAGGGCCCCTATTATTTGTTCTGTAGACAAATGACATAAGAGTAATACCCTGCTCTCCTGAAGTGAAAATCAACTCCGACGTCAATGACATCTTCACTGGCGCCTTTAAAGAGGAAAGAGAAAAATCAACAAACAACTACCTCTTAAACCTTTCTAGCTGGTTTAAAATCAACCGAATGAGTTTAGGCTTGTTTTGTGGGGATTAACGTCCCAAAGCGACTAGGGCTATGAGGGACTCCGTAGTGAAGGGCTCTGGAAATTTCGACGACCTGGGGTTCTTTAACGTGCACTGACATTGCACAGTATACGGGCCTCTAGCATTTCTCCTTCATCGAAATGCGACTACCGCGGACGGGATTGAACCAGCGTCTTTCGTGTCAGCAGCCGACCGCTATAGCCACTGAGCCACCGCAGCGGCAATCCGAATGAGTTTAAACACAACAAAAACCGAATATGTAATTTTTAGGAAAGGAAATAAGAAATGCCCCTACCCCGTTCAATGAAAGTTGAAAGCTCATTACTAGAACACGTAAGCGAGCAAAAGTTTTTGGGCATGTCATTTACAGAGGACCTGACATGAAATACTCACATTAAAAAACTAAAATGCCAGCTGTCTTGAAGGTTACCGGATATATATATATAGTATACAAAATGTACTACTCACCTGGCTAAAACAAACCCTGCACTACAACCTTTCCTACTAAAAACTTTGTTATGGCTTCTTGGAGAACCACGACCTCTTCAAACTATAAAAAAGTAATTTTGCTCAAAAGAAAATATTCAGAATGTGTAAAACTAGGTAGGCGATAAAGGAGGGCTTCGAACTTAACCGCTCTCGACTAAATATACCATGCTTTAAGCCGATCAACTTTCTACTTCAAACTGCTCTAGTAAATTCGTAAAACAATATACACAACACACCTGTGAACAGTTGCAATCCGTTAGCAATGCGTAAACCACACCACAGAACGCCTGCCACAAGAGCTAATTACCGCAGGCAAATATGGGATTTTCAAGCAATTAAAATAATAAATGATCACCTCAACGTAGCGTACGCAAAGTCCTTCCAAAGCTTCAAAAAAAGAATGCAGAGTGTGATTAGAGGGCAGTGCCATTAATCATCATCATTGTCACCATTATCATTAGCTTGACTACGCCCACTGAACGGCAAAGGCCTCTCCCATTTCTCTCCAAATAACGCTGCCCTGTGCCAGCGGTGGCTATCGTATCCCTGCGAACTTCTTAATCTCCTTTGCCGACCTAACGTCGAAGTCATCAACGTTGAAATCAATCAGGACAAGAAAATCGTCCACGAAACAGAAGCACAGATGCAATACATGAGCTTTGCATACCCCTTGTTTCTGTAGGTAGATTTCATCTTTCCAGGTGGTAAATGTTGACACTTCGCCGGTCAATGCAATTATCTATGCACGAAAGAAGCTAATTATGCGGTAGCGAGTAGTACAGATCTTTCACATCAAACGAGCAGGCCATATAACCTTTGTTCTTATGCACTTTCAAAGATTTAATCACATAGGTTCTAAATTTTTCACCTGGTACTGGTCGTCTAAGGTTAAGAAGTTTAAAATCTTTAAACATGTTGTCACACAGCTTTGCCACGTACCTTTCTCAAAAACAATTACTCGAAATGGGCAGTCGAGTTTTTTTTATCTTAGCACTAAATAGCTGCTTGCTTTAGAATTAGCCGTTGCCAAAAAGACATTTTTTACGTGATTAAAAGACGGAAAAATTGCTTCGCGGCCTTTTGCAACATAAAGCTGAGCCGGCAGCACAAGAACACCTTATTTGTTGTCTGCCGGAAGCCGGCACAAATAATGTTCCATCGGATACGAAATAGTCTTCCTTAGAGGCATGGTCTTCACTGGAGGCTTTCAAAGCAGTGCGCATCGACTCCTTCGGACACACACCTGTTGATTTCGGCTGCAGGCGTTAACCAGGAGAGTTGTCTAGCCATCCCTAGAAGTTCAGCCAATGACTTGGGCTCAGTAGTAAAGTTAGGATTTTGAGATAGAACTTATCATGCGTATATTTATAGGAAAATGGTGCCTTTGGTGTGGATGACGTTCTCCGTCTTGTGTTCTTTGGCTTGAGAAGCACGGAGCTGAAAAGAGTTTGTCTCCATTTGAAGCCTGCGGTTGAATAGGCCAGGTCGGAGAAGTCATTCCTTTTTTCTTCTCTTGAGGTAAACCCCAGTCATTTGCAGCCTGGGATATGTGCAGTTTCGGTGAAACCCAGCTTGTCTCTTCCATACAGCGTTGAGCATTTTGCAGATCCTTGAGCAGCGGCTTCCGGCCAAACTGCAGATTCCAGCTCTTTGGCTGTTAGCCGCCAGACAGCTGCAGAACTGGTCGTGGAAAACGCTTTTTTTTCTGATGAGAAAGGCTAAGTTTCTGGCTTGGCACACGGCGAAGCGATGTAGACCACAAGGGCAAAGGGATGGACGGACATACAGGTAAAAGGGCCCAATGCACTAGAAATGAAACTGGCTAAAACACACGCTTGGGCGAGTTGTTAATCCCCGAGTGAAGACAGCACAAAAAAGGCGGGAACATCGTAAGAATATAAAGACGAGCGCTGACTTTTCACTTAAGTTTTACTGCTTGGCCTGCGATGTATATATTTACGCGAGGCAAGCAATAAAACTTCGGTTTAATGTCAGCGCTCGCCTTTTTGTTCTTCCTAGGTCTCCGTATCTTTTTCGCTATCTACACCTTATCAAGGACGCCGTAGTGGATAGCTCCGGATTAAGTTAGGCTAGCTGCGGTTCTTTAAAGTATGATATTTAAGAGCATCCGTGGTTTTAAGCATCTCGCATCCATCGAAAAGCGGCGGCCACCGCCAGTTCCTACCGCGCGAACTTGCGGTAAGAAGCCGAACGCCAACGGCATCACGACTTAGCAGCGGCGATGAGGTCCAGTTGTGCGGCTGGGCAGTAAGGCGTTGCGTTGATCGCAAGCGAAACCTCAATACTCGCGCTTCGGGTGGTGACGACATGGTTAGGTCGGTTCTCTACACATATCAATAAAAATCACGGAGCTATATTACGACACATTAATTGGGAAAATATGCTAATCAAATCATGTACTTCGTTCCTCTTAAGTCAAGATCTACTATAGATACTTCATGTTTGGTTGTGAAGGAAACCAACTTGATATCAGCTCATTTGGTAGCAAATTAGTGAAGCGTAACGCAATACGGATATTTCGCACTATGAAACCTTCAGCAACGTTGTCGGTTGAGGAATCATAAAAAGCTGATATTTCCAAAGAAAACTCACCGATTATGTAGTCATACTCCTTGTCAAGGATCAGTGTGTTGTATACAGTGAGTGTTGGCAAGTCAAAGAAAACTACGACGGTAACCACATTAAGGAGAGCCAACAAAATATTGGAAGTAGCCATTACAACTATAAGCGCAAAGCAGCTTCTGCGCTGCTTAAAGTGTTCAATCTCCTAAAGCAAGCTTTTGTACCTTTCGAGCTGTGCAGTAAAAAAAAAAAAGGTATGCGATAAAGACAGAATAGAAAACGCACTATTTTCAGGAATCGGAAGGTCAATGCCACAGTAACTGCACCAGCTAATGCAAAGGAAAAAGCAAAGCCAAGCGTGTTCTCGGAATTATTTCCGCTCTAAAGGTTGAAAACTTGCACAGGTTCGTTAAACGAGAGCGAATAAATTTATGAACTTTTAACAATGAAAAAACAGAATAAAATGGAACACAAAATGGAGAGCTTTTGTTGCAGTGACGGCATGGGCTGAATGGTTTGTTTAAAATTGAAGGTTTGTTTCAATAAGCGACGCTGACAAACAAAGTTGATTTTTGTGCGAGCAAATTTTCATTATATGTGTGAATAAATAATTTTGAGCGATGATAGCAACATTTAAAATGAATGACGTGTTCGCTGACTACACGAGTTAGAATGGTAATTTGCGATTTAATTGGTGCATAGCGTTTAAAGTTTAAGCTCTCTTTTTATCAGTGACAAATGAACAATAGATGTCAAAGGCAAGAAACATTGATACTAACCGATATGGTGCAAAGTTCAGAAATATAATTGCCACTAATTACTGCTGTGCACATTAAGCGCCCATCGTTTATGATAGTCTTCAAAACAGACCACCATTACTTACGTTTTGTTTCCTTAACATGTAATATATTCACGTGGCTTCGTTCACAGCTGGAACGAAAACTATCACTGCGGACAAAAGTATGACATGAAATTCGGGATATTTATTGGGCTATTCTGTGTCTGTAAGCCTTCCACACAATATTTCTTCTAACATTCGGCTCTTTGCTGATGACTGTTCCATACATACCCCCATAACAAATTTATTAGAAGCTACTGCCCTCTAAAATGCCGTTATAGAAGTGTAAGAATGGTGTAACGAATGGCTTATGGCTCTTAATAGATCCAAAACCTCAATTATATCCTTTCGCCGTCGTCCTAATTTTGCCGCGCCTATACACACTATTAATGTCCATGTGATTTCCTCCGTCGATTCGTAGTAGTACTTACGCGGCTACACTTCCCTGAACCTAACTAGGGGAGACCACATCACCCACATAACTAGCTCGGCAAACAGTGTCCTTGGCTGCCTGCAGCGCCATCTCAATCTAACACCCAGTACTGTTAAATCACTGTCTTCCATAGCCGTCGACCGACCAAAACTGAAATACGCCAGCTCTATTTGAGACCCGCATCACACTAACCTGATCAGCACCATTGAATCGGTTCAGAATCGTGCGGCCTGATTCATCTCAGCTGACTACTCATACCATAAGGAGCATCTCTGGACTAAAATCTTGCCTAGGTTTGTCTACACTGGTCTCTCGTCGTACAAATGCAAATGATATTCATGTCCTAAGTTCTTTCATAATATTCAGGACGCAAACCAATTCATCTCACGCACACACCACATTTCCGGCCATAACCACCCGAACACAGTTTAACCTGTCCGTGCCCATACCACTACTTTTCATCAATAATTTTTTTTGTGAAGACAGCCCATGACTAGATTAGCCTTCCGACCAAACTGGCGGTCATTGTCAAAGCTAATTTCTTCAAATCTGCCATCGAAGAAACACGGTCATTTGTCCAAAACCATTGCCCCTCATTTAACCATGTGTATAATGTTTATTGCCGTTGTTTACTCCATCCTCAAGTAATGTCCCTTGAAGGGGCACTTGAAGTACAATAAATAAATAAATAAATAAATAAATAAATAAATAAATAAATAAATAAATAAATAAATAAATAAATAAATAAATAAATAAATAAATAAAATCTTGGAAAAGGCGACAGCAGGAAGCTGGGAAGCCGTCGAGATGCGTACCAATGCTGATCTCGGCCACGCTTAATTTCAAAATGGCGACGAACTTTCGAGGTTAGGTACAGCAAGCCCCGACGACCAGCTCCAAATAGCAGGCGCAGTTTCAAGCGGCTACAAAACTGCCAGCTAAATACTGCTGCCTCTACAGCCCCAAACTAAGCCATGGCCGTCGCTGGCGCATCGAGCATAAAGCAACAAATAATACAAAGCTACGTGACATTTTGCCCTTCTTACATAAGCACCAACCTCATTTTCGCACACCTCAAAACCGAGGAACTCGTTCCTTCAAACGCAAAACATGCATTTCCACAGACTACTCTCGTAACACTCGTACTGCCCGTAAAAACCTCATAGATTACGCTAAAAGTCAACAAAAAATTTAGCCTCCGACACGACAGGATGGTAACCGGAACCGCCACGTACACCTTCGATCGCGCATAGCAATCAGTGTTGCCTCGAACACCATAGCTATCATCTAAACACACCCAAAAAGGCACTTCCAACTCGCTCTCAGTCCTTTACACTAACTTTAGAAGCCTCCTGCCTAAACGCGATGCTCTATCTGGCCTAATCAATACCACAGAAAGCAACGCAGTCCTACTAACAGAAACATGGTTGAATGATAACATAACGGATAGCGAAGTACAGACCGCATTCCACAACTGTGATGTCTTCCGCTGCGACCGCATATAGGTAAACGAGGCGGTGGCGTCCTAATAGCAACGCACCGCAGCCTGAAATTCCATGTTATGCCACTTGACTCTCCCATTGAAATATTATTCATCTGTTCAAAAGCCTCATTTCCGCCGACAGTAATCTGCGCTTGCTATCGTGCTCCAGACAGTGATGCTTCGTTCATTCCTTCCTTCCACAACGCCCTTCATAGGATAACTTCTGAGCTTCCACACGCTTGTCTCTTTGTCCTAGGTGACTTGAACTTTCCCGAAATTTATTGGCAGAACCCGTTTGACACGACTAATTCGTGTGCGCGCGATTTCTTGAATACTTGACACACTTTTGGTCTGACCCAAGTGATCACCAGCCCAACAAGACAGAATGCTCAATCATCTAACATATTAGACCTGATTCTAACGTCACATACAGAAAACTTGAATCTGCCGGGTATCAGTGACCACTCAGAAATACACGCCACGTTTCTAAACCACTTACCGCACCCCCAAAAAATAACTAAAACAATCACATTTTATGACAAAGAAGACTATGAAAGCATGAACAGTGAACTTGATGCGTTCCAAACCTGGTTTTTAGCCAATTTTCATGATCGCAATCTTGAAACTAATTGGCTACTGTTCAAAAACAAAATACACGCTCTAGTTGAAAATTTATACCTACCATCACCGTAACTGAACGCCATGAATCACCTTGGTTCAATTCCGTGCTAACACGCCTGAATAACAAAAAGAAAAGACCTTTCCGAACCGCCAAGGAAACCAATAACCCAAATATGTGGCAAAATTATTACGAAGCAGGAATATTCTATAACCTACGAGTATACAAAACCAAACACTCATTTTTTTCTTCTACTCTACCCGACATGATTCGTACAAACCAACGTCAATTCTGGAAGTGTATCAATCCTAACCCCATCAGAAATGTAACACTGTGTGACGATGATAATAATCCAATTGAAGATCATGACTCCACCTATGCCAGACTTGAGCTTCGAACCTGATGGTATTAATCGACTCTTTGAAATTAACCTCTTAAGCTGGTGTTCGCGGAATTAATACTAAAGTATTAAAAATACAAAACATACCACTTGCGCCATATTGTCTCATATGTTTCAGCAATGTCTTTCATCAGCCATCATACCCCATGACTGGAAAGTAGGCAAGGTCAACCCAGTCCCGAAAAAAGGGCCTTCATCTTCTCACCATAATTATCGACCAATATCTATCACATGCATCACTTCTAAACTAATGGAACATATAATTTTCTCTCAAATTATAAAATTTCTAGTGTCCGTCAACTTTTTCCACCCTAACCAGCATGACGTTCTATAAGGTTTATCTTGTGAAACACAATTAGCCCTCTTTATTAACGACCTTAGCTCTAGCATTGGCCTTAACATTCGTATTGACACCCTCTGCCTCGATTTTGAAAAAGCCTTGGACAAAGTTCCTCACAAGCGACTATTCCTAGATCTTTCTCGTCTCAATCTTAACGAAGATGTTTTTAATTGGATATGCAGCTTTCTCACTAATCGGCAGCACTTTGTTTTTGTTAATAAATGTTCAGCTTCTTATTCCTCTGTTATATCTGGGGTACCTCAGGGCACCGTCTTGGGCCCCCTTCTTTTTCTGCGTCGTTACGGACCACCATGCCTTGTGTTGGCTTTCCTCTCCTAAAGACCCCACAGGCCGAATGGGTCGCTGGGCCTTGCGCTTGGAGGAATACACATTTACTGTTGTTTACAAGTCTGGCCAGTTGCACCAAGACGCTGACTGTTTGCCCCGCCATCCTGTCGATCCTCCTGATTCCCACAACCATGATACCGACGATTGTGTTTTGTCCATCTCGGACTTTCTACACAGAGATGACGAGCAGCGCCGTGATCCATCTCTGCGCCCTATAATCGACCGCCTCCGAAGCGGCCCTTCCGATCCTGACCTGAGCCTTACCGTCGAAATATGCACCCTGATGGTGCCGACCTCTTTCCCGTCGTCGCGACGCATCTCCGCTCCACGCTCCTTGCCCAGCTTCATGACGCACCTACTTCAGGGCACCTCGGCGTGTCCCACACGTACGACCGCGTGCGCCGGAGGTTCTTCTGGCCTGGCCTTTACCGCTCTGTCCACGATTACGTTGCTGCCTGCGATCAATGTCAGCGCCGGAAAACGCCCCCGTTCCCGCCTAGTGGCCCACTTCAGCCCATCGACATTCCGACTGAGCCATTTTTCCATGTTGGTCTCGATCTGCTCGAGCCTTTTCCCACATCAATTTCCGGGAACAAATGGATTGCCGTTGCGACCGATTACCCGACCCGGTACGCTATCACGCGCGCTATCCCGACCAGCTGTGCCTCCGATGTTGCCTACTTTCTCCTCCATGACGTCGTCTTGCTTCATGGCGCTCCTCGTCATCTGCTTACAGACCAAGGCCCCTGCTTTGTTTCTAAAGTGGTCCACGACCTTCTCCGCTCCTGCTCCACCCGTCACAAGTTCACAGCGGCCCACCATCCCCAAACTAATGGCCTTACTGATCGACTTAACCGCACCCTGATGGACATGCTGTCCATGTATGTCTCCGACCACCATCGTGACTGGGACGCCAGTTTACCCTTCGTGACGTTCGCCTACAATTCCTCACGACATGATATATACCACCGGATACTCCCCCTTCTACCTGCTTTTTGGGTGCGACCCGTTGCTACCCTTCGAGAGCTTACTGCCTTCTGACCCTTCTACTAACAGTTATGCTTGTGACGCCATTGCCCATGCTGACGCCGCCTGCCAAATCGCTAGGGATCATCTCCACGCTTCTCAGACCGCTCAAAAACGTCGTTAAGACCTTCATCATCGTGACGTCCATTACCCTCCCGGCTCCCTGGTACTCCTCTGGCTCCCTGCACGCCGTGTGGGACTGTGTGAGAAGCTCCTGTCTCGTTACGTCGGTCCTTTCCGCGTCTTGAGGCAACTGAGCGATGTGACCTATGAACTCACGCCGCTGCACCCCCATCTCCTTCCGTGGCCCCGTCCATACAGCTTGTGCACGTTGCCCGTCTTAAACCCTACCACACTCACCCACCCACCTAGGCCTCCCCGGGTCTTTTCCTTCTCCTGCGGGGCGGAGGGCGGGGGTAGTGTTACGGTACGCAGTCGCCAAGCGAAGACAAAGTTGTTGTGTCGCTGAGTATTCGACGAAGACGAAAACGCTGCCGCTAGTGCTTGTGTGCTTACTAAGGAGAAGAAGTGCTTGTATGACCCGTTTCGTGGTGTGTCTTCTGTGTGCGGCGTACCGTTTCTGCTGCGGAACTAACCACGCAATATTATATATTAACGATTTACCTGCTAATAGATGTTCTAACATTCGCATATTCGCTGATGATTCCGTTTTTTACCAGCCTTTTACTAACAGCGATGACATTTTTCTTCTTCAGTCTGACATTCAGCACGTACTAACCTGGTGTAATACATGGCTATTGTCCTTAAATGTGAAAAAAACATCTCTGCTTTCATTCCACCGACGTCATTCACAACCATCTTCCAGATATCTAATCGGGAATGCCGAAATTGCTTCAGTATTAACTTACAAGTATTTAGGCACCTATTTGACACCTGATCTAAATTGGTCTTTTCATGTATCTCAGATTACAAAACAAGGCAAATCGGGTCTTTGGTTACTTTCGACGAACCCTGCGACTAGCCCCCCCATCAGTGAAGTCTCTTGCTTACTTAACACTTATCCGTCCCAAATTAGAATATGCATGCGTGATCTGGGACCCTCATCAAAATAACCTTTCCACTACTTCCGAATCTGCACAGAATCGCTCAGCTCGTTTCATTTTCTCAGCCTATTGTTATCATGTAAGTGTAACTGAACTAAAACGCAATGCTCATCTCACAACTTTAGCGAACCGCCGAAAAATTTCCAGACTGTGTCTGTTTCGTAAATTCTATCATCATCCACATCTCAACAACATAATCAGTCCCACACATCGCATCTCCAATCACACAAACCGCGGGAAGACAGTCTACCCTCCCCCTGCCCGCACTTCTGCGCATCTGTCATCATTTTTTGTTCATACAGCAAGGCACTGGAATGACCTGCCAAACGCCATCGTTGATCAGATCGACTCATCGTCATTCAGATCGTCCATAGAAGAAATGTACTGCTGAAATTCCACCCCCTCATGTAATACCTCTTAAATGGGGCCTTTGAGGTATTAATAAATAAAATAAAATAATAAATAAGCCACCGTTTCGCCATTTTACCGGCATCAGCGGCCGGTGAGGACAGACACACTAGCCGCGTTATAGAGAGCTCGGCTCCCGGGACGGCTCGAGGAGATTAGAATAAAATATTCTCCTGGGTTTTGCAGGCGGCTGGCTACGGGTGCTCCCTCCGCCTATGCTCTACCGCTGCTGACCCACGACCGATTCCTATTGCCATCACTGAGAAGATGCAGAGCTTTGGAACACTACCAGGACGCGCTCACTGCGTCGGCTACCGCGGAACGAAACTCGGTCCCGACTCTGTCGCACGAGGCCACGGAACCCCTGAGCTGCTGCTTTCCGCCGGCCGTCGTGCTGGGTAAGTAACCCAGCGCTCTGGCTTCGCAGGATAGATAGTTCATGGTTCATGGGGGTTTAACGTCCCAAAGCGAGTCAGGCTATGAGGGGCGCCGTGTTCTGTTTTATGGCACATAGGTGTTTAGGGCCATCATGCACCAAACGCAAGGCATAGAAAATTGTCCTGAGCAGGATTTTATATTAAAAAAAAAAAACAACACGGTGGTGTAAAGGACCTAAAATGTCATTTCATACCACCCAGTGAATGTAAAGGGTAGAAAAATTTTTGAAATGGCTAATGGTAAAAGCTTTTGCTAAAGCTGGAACTCCAAGCGTATGCGCAGGCATAAAACTCACGATAGCGACGGCCTACGTTTCCACGTTCAACGTCCCAGAGTGACTAAGGCTATGAGGGGCGCCGTAGTGAAGGGCTCCGGAAATTTCGACCACCTGGAGTTCTTCAATGTGCACTGACATCGCACAGTACACGGGCCTCTACAATTTTGCCTCCATCGATATTCGAGTGCGACGGCCGGGGAGCCCGCGTCTTTCGGGACAGTAGCCGAGCGCCCTGACCACTGGGCCACCGCGGCCTAAAAATGAATGTGCAGAGTGTGAGGAACTAGAGACGGCTGAAAAATGCTAGCTAGTATGGCTGTCTGTTCGTCAATACTTGTTTGTGTTCCTGGGGCAGTCAGAAAAGGGACTGTGAATGTAGAGTAGCAACCCATTCAGTTTACGGACTTGCTCCGGCATTTTCTTCGATATAATTGAAATATTTATGGAAGATATATAGTTTTGCTATGAAGTTTTTCAGCGCACGAATGTTTATGCCTGGCTGTGACTTTTTAAAGCTCATAAGGGTTTCATTTAACGGGTATCTACGGAAAATGGCCCAGGATTTTTTTTTTCTTCTTTACTTTCCTGTTTATAACAAACTTTATGATTTTGTCGCACCACTCCCGATAATTGAGAAACAGAGACCCGTGCGGCAGTGATTACACAGGTTTGACATTTCATCCAGATCTATACCGCGATCATCTGAAATTACTTTCTCCAGACTGGCTTTTTCTAGAAAAAGTGCCCAATCGGCTAATGCAACTTCCAACGGCGAGGTTTCGTCGGGGTAATTGATGCTGAGGATGATAGGCTGATACTCACTGGGAAATGATTACTTCCGTTCGGCTTATCTATCGCATCCCACTTAAAATCTGTAAAAACAAATCGCCAAATAAAAGATAAATACAAGAAACTCATTTTCCCGGCGCTTGGACAGCAGTGCGTGTGTTTTTCGGTATTTAGTAGGCACACATTATTGCACAGAATAAATTCTAAAATACGGCCCTGACACGAGCTGCGCAACCGATAACTCGGGCTACGGGATGGCTTGAGAAATTAGAATATCTTGTCTAGGGCTTGTAGGACGGTAAGTTGGAGGCCTTGTCCTCACCTGCTTTCTACAATCTCAACTGCTGTGCTCCTTGGCAGGGCTTTTGTTACGGCGCATGGGGGTAGGAAGTCAGTAGCCACTATTCTCGGGCGTCGACCTGGGGAAATGATCGAGTAGATCCATAGTGCTCTGTTGAAACGGCCACATTGGTGGTTTAGTCGGGCTCGCTGGGTGAGTTTTACGGCGTTGAGAGCATGCATAAGTACTTATGTGTAGCGTGCGCCATCAGAGGGTAGACAGAGCAAGCAGCTCTTGAGGAGCAAGTATTTGGCGAGGAGTGCAAGAGAGCCATAGATACCCAGCCGTTGGTTCGTCTTGCTAGTTTGGCTCCAAATTAATTCGAAGGTTTGCAAACACTACAGGAAGACAACAGGTCGTGTTAGATCTTTCTCCTGAATACGCTGTTCTGTAGGCGGACGAGGGCAATGCACGCTTCAGTGCGGAAGGGGGTGGATGTCCTTTGTCCTCAAGGCATTCGATGAAGCTCAGGGTGAGTGTGTTGTTGTGTACGAAACGTGAGGGCGCTGATTAGCCGAGGAATGTGCCTTCATCATCCTAAGTTTTAAGGGCGGGTCGGGAGGGGCTCAAACAGACAGGTGGAGTCGATGTGCTAGCACACAGATTTCTCGACAATGGCGACATTGAGCTCTTAAATGGGCGGACTCCTGCGAGTGAGGCGTGGTGAAACCGCCACAACGCATGACGGTCACTGGCAGCCATTCATAGAGGTGTGATCAGGCTTTCTATAGAGCGAATATGACCGCGAGGCACTCTTTTTTCTGTTGTTGATATTCTGGCTGCCTTTGACGGAAAGCGGCTCGTGCAGGCGATAACTAGCTCTGTCCTGCTGTTTTGAACGAGCACGGTGCTGAGGCTTGAACGTTTGGCGCCGGCATGGATCTCGGTTTCTGCGTATTTACTGAAATGGGTGAGGATGGTTGGCTTTTGCAAACGGCGCTGGGGTTCCGTGGAAACGTCTATTCGCGCTTTTTTCATCAGAGCAAAGAGGCGTTTTTAGTCACATGCCTAAAAGGCTCGGCGATACGCGAGGAGCCGTTCCCCAACCGCCGGTAATAGACACAATGTCGCACGTACTGCTTTCTTGTCGGGTGGCTGCGCGAATTGCTCGATAGCAGCCGTCTTAGCTGGTTATTGATAGCCCCGTGTTAGCTAGCGACATGGCCGTGGAAAGAAATTTCTTACTACGCAGAGCGCCACTTCTGTGGCTTGAGAGGGAGTGCTGCTAATATGATTGCTTCGATTACTGCTGCAAGCCGCTGTAGCTGTTCCTCGATGTTCTCACTGAATACCATGGCGTCGTAAAGATAAACGAGACATGTCTTCAACTTATTACCTGCCAAATCCGTCTGCGTACCTCGAAGCCATGCTGGCGCAGTGCGTAGCCCACATTGCATGAGATTGAACTTGAATTACCTGTTCAGGGCGATGATTGCCGTCTTTGAGTCCCTCTCGTTGACGCCGATCTGCCAGTACCCGTGCTTGAAGGCCATCGACAACACTTGGGCTGAGAATGTAGGCCGAGGCTATAGTCGAATTTGCAAGAAGGGACCACACAAATCTGCAAGAAGGGAGTACACTTTCAAAGTAAAATATATGAAATGCAGAACTGTCTTACTGAAAATGTCATTTTCTTCAAAAGCAATAAATGCACGGAATAAGTTGCCCCAGGAGCTCGTTTCAACAAAACCTAATGAATCATTCGCCTCGTTGATGTAATTTTATGCTTGTGTTTGTTCGCATCAAATTATGCCGCAATGTATTTTCTGTGACTTCTTTTTCTTCTTCTGCCACTGTGTCGCATGATTATGTTGTAACTCTCCTTCCCCCAGCTTTAATGCCAAGCAGGCGCTGTGGGTAATGTGATAAATAATAAATAACAAAGGAGGTAGACATCTTTTTTGTTATATAGTTTAATCTTTTTGGTTTTGAAGAGTACGACCGGTGCTGCCCAAAACCTCTTCTTGTCCACGTTGTTCACAGCTAATCAACTGGTCCTAAAGCTTAGTGCAACGAACTATAAAGTGTTTTATTCAAGAAAAAAAGAGGGGTTGAATTTTGAGCAATTAGATAAATCGTTATGTGGCACGCAACTACAAGAAGTCTCTGACAAATATTTATTTAGGCCTCTCATCCGATTCCGACGTGCACTGGGAAAACCATATTCTACAACATTGTTCAAAGCTCACTCACAGTTATTGCATTTCACTTAAGGCACGTGGATGCTGTAACTACACAATTTTACAATTGTTTATTTCTCCTTTTTTCCGCGCCAACTATGTTATTGTTTAAGGTATTGGGGTTATATCTGTGCACTTACATGGAACCTCTTATTCGTCTGCGAAAGCGCGCACTGAAAACTATTACGTTCTCGGGGTGTGCTCAGTCTAGCACGCACTTGTTCAGCACACATCGCGTAGTATCAAAAAGGCGTTCATGGTGAGCTCGTTCAAAATTCCATCTCGAAGAACCCCAGCTAGCTAGAATTTTACACACAGTATACGGGAAAAGTGTTACGGAATTTATTGGGGCAATAATTTTGATCTCACTGCTTGTACATATAAGGCAAGCTCCCAATTTAAGGCAGGAGGAAAAAATATATTTTTGACAACCTTCTTTAATAAATAGATTACAGGTGGGTATATTCTATCATTTCCTGCAGTAGGCAACCAGGTATATTTTTCAAGTAGTTACTTAACCCAATGCTGGCATAGAGCTCTTGAGCGCTCTAATTTGTGCAATCTTCAATTACTTTCTTGCGAAAAAATATGCTCCACGGTGGTGTCTGATTTGCTTTTTGTTTTATTGATTGTGTTAGACCGAACATGTGTATTTTGTGATGCATAATTTCTGATTGCTGATCTGCTGCAGCAGGAATTTGAAACGTGTTTTTGCTTATTGAGCCTGCGACTAGTGAATGACTATGGGTGTTCTAACTGCTTTAGATTTTGCATGACTTGCTATAACTAAAGATTGCTATAACTAAACAGATCTGGGTTTATGACACATAGGCTACTGAGGCCATCATGCGCCAAGCTCGAGGTATAAAAAAAGTTTCTGAATTTTATAAAATTTTTATAGAAATGTGAAAAATCGTTGGTGATGTTGAGGGCTTAAAATGTTGGTATTACCTCCTGATTAAAAAAAATTAGAAATGGGTACTTCGACCTTTAAGGAGGGTCGTGTAACCTCGACTGCTATCCTTGGCTGGGCAAAGGGTTTGGTTGGGTTTTATGGCACATAGGCAGCTAAGACCATCATGCGTCAAGCTCAAGGTATTAAATAAGTTTCCTGTAGAAAGCTTAGAAATGTTAAATATTGTCGACGGTGCAGATGGCCTAAAAGATTGCACTGTCTAGTAATACCAAAGCAGAAGAATTTTGGAAACGGTTGGCGGGGCAAAGATCACGACGCACCCAACCAATCAACTAAATACCTCAGCCTTTTTCTCAGGAATGAGAAAGTGGCTGAGGCGAATCAGGCGAAGCACTGAGTCATGAATTCCATTTTTTGAAGAAAGCCTTTTTCAAAAATTTTCCGGTTATTTTCCGAAAGCTTCTGTTAAAGATCACATGTCCACAATTGGATTATCTCCTACGATCAGCGCTGAGCAAAAAGAGATGCATTGATTATAAAGCGGACAAAAGCCATTTTTCCTTTCCTTCTCGAGTTTCGAGCATTAAAATAAATTGTGAGTTACTGTAAATATATCTCCTCGTGTAGAAACTGGTTTTATTGTTTTGTCAGCAAAAAGTTGAGTACGATGTGTGTGGCCTCTGCGGAGACGGCAGATAATAACTTCCTTGAAACTTTCCTGCAGCACACATGACTTCCATTCACCTAAAACTGGTGTTACCAAGTGTAACTTCTTATTTATTTATTTGCTTGTTCTAAGCGGACTGCCATTTTTACCTTGCTTTAGTATGTACTAAGCTCAGGCAATCTTTATATGGCATCTTACATTTTTAATTTGTATGCGACAAGCTTCAGCAGCACAGAAGTCTGCTCTCACGTTGCGTTTTATGGCGCCATGACTTGGTACAAAACACAGTTGTTGTGTTGTGTTGGTTTTGATGGCGCATAGACAACTTAGGCCATCATGCGCCAAGCTCGAGGTATAAGAGAAATTTTCTGGATAATATTTCAGAAATCTGAAAAATTGTCGGTGGTGTAGGTTGCTTAAATAATTTAGTTAGAACTACCTCGTCATAACGGAAAAAATAGAAATGGCTACTATTAAAAACTTTTAAAGGGGGTCCGGTAACCTCAGCGGCTTTCATTTGCCCGGGCAAGGATCTCGGGGCTCCCAACCAATAAATAAAAACTTCAGCATTTTTCTCAGGAATGAGAAATAGCTGATGTGTATCAGGCAAAGTACTTGATTATGATTTACATTTTTTAAGAAAACCAGCTTCTGCTAAAAATCTAAAAACAAAAGACATGTCCACAATTGCATTATCACACTAGAGCAGTGCTGGGTTAAAAGAGAATCCACTGGTTGCAAAATGGAGAAAAGCACTTTTACCGTAGCTTTTCTAGTTTAGAAGATGAAATTAGAATGCAATTGACTGTAAGCTCATCTCCGTATGCACTGGCTTGTCTTTTTTGGTTACCAGAAACATATGTGCAATGTGTGTGTGCGTTCTATACGGAGACGGCAGATAAGGCCTTCCTTGAAACGTTTCGGGTGCACACATGAGTTCCATTCGCCTAAAACTGGTTTTATTAAGTGTATTTTGTTATTTATTTTGTTGTTCCAAGCGTCCTGCCATTTTCTTCTTGTTTCGTAATGCACTAACTTCATGCAATCTTTATAAGGCATGTTTACATTATTTATTTCCTTTCCACAAGCTTGAGCGCCGCAGAAATCTGCTCTTTCGTTCTATTTTATGCCCACACGACTTGGTGCCCGGCAGATTTTTATGCTTTGTCCTTGATCTGTGGCTACTTTAATGCTGTGAATGATGTCACCAATAATCGGAGTGATTTTATTACTAAAGTACCGAGCTGTAAGTATACTGAGGGAGGCTGTGTAAAAAGTGCTGTTTCTGAGCTTCTCGTTCCCTATTTTTCATACGGCTAGGCAGACAGCATGACATTCGGCTATGAAGATTGATGCACACTGTGGAAGTCTTATTGTTTCCTTCTCATTCCCTCGCACTAATGCGCTTTTTACGTAAGCATCTGTTTTTGAACAATCAGTATGAAAGCCAGTGAAAGCCAGTTCCTCGACTGCACGAAATTCTTGTACTATATGTTGTTGCGGAGTTTAATTTTTGTGAAACTGTGTAAGAGAGAAATCGCATATCGCAGGAAAAATTGTACCATGCAGGTAGTAGCTCACGTCTGACCGCAGTGCTAGGTAATGTGTTCAGTACGCCGAGATTCTGGCACATCCCTTCAAAACGGAGGAGTGGCCTTATAGCTAGCGGTTTGTTAATAAACAGCCTCCTAGATTAGCACTTTGTAGCGATGGGATAACAAACATGTTTGTGCAGTGGGCGGATTTTTAGAATGTACGAACATGTGAGCATAGGTCTTCTGTCTTTTTGAGACGGTTCGTTGGTTTCAGCATAAGGACTGTTTATAGGTGACGTCCTGTAAGCACCAGTTGAAAAGCGTAAACCTAAATTGTGCACTGGGTTGAGTGGTTTCAAATAAGATGGCCTTGCTGAACCATATACTATACTACCATAGTCTTAGCAGGATCGTACCACAGAACGATAAATTTTTAGAAGGATTGCCCTGTCAGAACCCCAGTGATTATGTGAAAGGGCTCTGAGTAGATTCAGTGATCGGGAAGTTTTCTTTTCTAACGCGTTAATGTGAGAGAGGAAAGGGAGTTTTTGTCAAATATTATACCTAAAAATTTGTTTCCATTTTTTACGGGCAACTCGGTTTAGCTCAGATGTAGGGTTGTATCTGCCTGGAATCCTCGTTTGAGTAGAAAATAACGGCGGCTGTTTTCTGTGCAGGAAACCGGAAGCCATTTCTGTCTGCCCATGATGCCAGTATGTTTATTGATAATTGTGTTTGTCTTTCGCATGTTGATATGTTGGAGGATGTGCAAGCTATCTGGAGGCCGCCTACATAGATTGAGTACATAACGGACCTCGGTATTATTTTGCTAAGAGTATTCATATTTACAATAAAGAGAGCTGTGCTTAAAATACACGTTTGAAGTACTCCATTTTCCTGAATAAAATTCCACGATAGGGTTGAGCCTAGGCGGACATTAAATGATTGGTTAGACAAAAAGTCTTTAAGGTAGTTCAGCATTATGCCGCATATGCCGAGCTCAGCTAAGTCCTGAAGAATTCCGAACCTCCAGGTTGAATCATATGCTTTTTCTTAATCGAAAAATACAAGACAGTCTTGCTTGTGCATGAAAACATTACTGACAGTATCTTCCAGACAAACTAGGTGGTCTGTAGTGGAGGATTCTTTTTTAAAACCACATTGATGGATATCAAGAAGAATTTTTGAAGGACAAAAGTTAATCTGATATTCAGGACACTTTCAAATAATTTGGCGAGGCAGCTGGTAAGGGCTATGGGCCTATAACTGCTAGGAAAGGCTGGGGGTTTACCAGGTTTAAGAGACTGCCCAATAATAACGTTTTTCCAGGCTTCAGGTATTTTCTCTGATATCCAAACTGTGTTAAAGAATCTTAAAAGTGCTTCTACGGCATGCTCGGCAATATGGGCAAGCATTTCATATTGTATTTGGTCGGGTCCAGGAGCAGTTATTTTCGGCAGACAGTACTCTGATCGGCGACACTGGGGATCGAACCCCGCACCTCCCGCATGCGAGGCGCATACTCATCCACTAGGCCACCGCTGCGGTTCGACGTGTTTGGGTAAATTGCGCATAGTTGTGTCGGGCGGTTGTATTGTCAGCGGCGTGGGTCGAGGGTATTCTCTATGACAGACGCTACTTGGAGGAATTCGGTGACGGTTTTCGGCAGGTATCGTATGAGGGCCGCAAAAAGCGTCTCGTTTGCGCCAATCATTAAGAGCACGACCTACTTTTTTTAGTCGTGTCCTGGACCACTCCAAGCAGAAGGAGCATCATTTCTTAACATAACTGTTCAGTTTCTCTTGGCTGTTGTATTCTAGATTGCTGGAGCATGTCAATCCCTTCTTTACACACACTGTTTTAGGACCCATGAATATTTTTGAATATACTTCACTTGTTTAAGGTGGTTTTGTGGCTTTCACAACGCAATTTATCAGTGCCCTGAAGCGAATAGAAAACGTACCGGAGCTTCATGTCAGGCTCCCACCTGTTGAATACGGCCACACCTCCGTATCATTGGAGCCATTATTCCTGGTCTTCTCCCTGTGAACAATTTAAGGTTCACGGTACCGGGAGTAGCTGCAGGTTGAGTAAGGTCGTCAGTGGTGGCAAACTCACGGCCAAAACTCACGACAGGCTTTTGAAGAAAGGTAACGACGCAGTAACTGTCTCACATTATCTTGGAGGAAACCTGAACCGCGCCGTAAGGGAAGGGATAAAGGAGAGAGAGAAAGAAGAAAGGAAGGAAGAGGGGCCGTAGTAGAGGTCTCAGGAATAACTTCTACCACCTGGGGATCTTTAACGTGCACAGACATCGCACAGCACACGGGCGCCTTTGCCTTTCGCCTCCATAAAAACCCTGCCACCGCGGTCGGGTTCGATCTCGTGTACTCCGGCTCAGTAAACTCACGGCAAGCGTTGAAGCCTCTTTCTGGTGTGGGGTGCGATCCGGTAGGGTGGCGTGCTTAGGTGCCAGCGTTTGGAGATTGCGGCTGATTTGACTCTCTTCGCTTGGTTTCCTCGCATTTGTTTCCTCGGTTCATTGTGCGGACGTGTCTTTGGCGGCTGCTGAAGGAAGGCTCCGGGGCATACCCATCACCTCTCCTAGACGTCAGACGGCTATGTTGCCAGAAGCAACGAAGACGTTGACTCCAAGCAAAAAACTCGCGTACACCGAAACTCTAAATATATATTTAGTTAGCTTGCGCCCACAGACAGGTACATTTCTGCGGCAGTGATGGCAGTAAGCGTGCTCGGCACTTGTCGAAGATCAAAATCAGCGACGCCCTCAGCCACGCTGCCTTATTTAAAGGCGGCGAAATACAGCCTAGAACGTTGAAGAATCAGTTTCATTCGGCTACAATATTTACAGATGAACTTGAACAAACGAGCATTACAAAACGATAGCGCAATATCAGCGGCGACCCGCTCACGGCCTGGCTGTTTGCAGCACCTCTCTGAGATAGCAATGTCAATGCAAGCGCGCAATGCGAGTTGCTCTCGAGCTCTGCACACACCCTCACACGCACACATGATAGCTAGCATAGGTAATGCAGATCAAAGGAAAAAAATGTTTGCCGCAGAGCGCAATAACTAGTGCTTGTACGCGCTGAAGGCTTTCACGAGAACAGCCTGAAAGCTTTTGGAGGGCCTGAACCACCACATCCAAGTAGTAGTGACCTGCGACCGTCTTATGACCATGCCAGATTATATGCATTTAGGCAATGGCTCATGATCTCTTTTATTTGCTATAACTGCAGCATCTCAGTGCGCAGATATCGTATATGTTTGCTTCTAACCATGTCCCGTCATCGCTCTACTGCTGCGTTATACATATGTTTTTTTGAGTCAGCTTGTGCTGATGTTTTTTCCTGGCTTACCTTTCTGCACTGAGGTATGAAATTGGTCTGCGTGAAGAAACTTGGACGAGTAAAGTGTGTTCGGCTGAAGGTTACTGTCTCGTATTATACACGATAATTTAGAGACGAGCGCTTGACGACACCCGTAACTTGTTTTGGCATGCCTTGCCAAAACAGCGTTGCCTTTCACGCCAAACGCTAAAGAAGGCATTCGGGAGGCACACTTTTTTTTTTTGTCGGTGAACATGCGCCGAGTGCGGCACGTGAAGCCTATCGGCCAGCCGGAAACACGAACGCAGAGCGCGAAATATCTACCGACAAAATTCCGGCCCCAATCGTCGAACGGATGTGTTCTGAATGTTTTTAAACTACGAGCCTGCATGTGGGGCTGTAAGGCTAAACTTCGCTTCCGTGCTGACCCTGATAACGGATGCGGAGTCTGCAGCCGGTGCACCCTGAACGTGAGCAGCGACACCAAGAAGGAATTAGAAAAGTGACGCATATCCTTCGACGACGCAGAAGGAGCTTCCTGCAATAAAGCACAGGCAACTGTTTCGACGCCCTGCTGCACCTGTCGTTCCCGGAAGCACCGACGAAAGAAAATAACAAGCTGTACGTATATTTGTGCTCTTTCGCGCGTACAACCCAGCTGTGAAAGCCGCGCCAGCAGTGCGCACTCAAATCATTTCACTGGATCAGAAATGGCCCAAATTCATCAAAGTCATCGAGTGTAAGAAGCAAATAAGGCAAAACAAAAACAAGAACTGCGAAAAAAGGATGGGAAAAGGGAGAAGAAACACACGGAAAGAGCGCTTTTTGGGCAATTATTGTTTTTATAATATCGTACCAGCTAGCCTCTCACCGCACTCTTCTAAATAAGGCACCCTAAAAAGTGAAATTCCAGATGTAGCAACTCGTACGTGGTACTTGTTAGTTAGGAGAACGAACGATACTTAATCTGTGAAGAGGCACAACATCTTTTTAAAGCAGCACGAAATACTCAACAAGAACCGTAACACTTACACAGTATGGGCTCTGAGTATATTATATGTATGCGTTCAGAAAGAGAGGGGGCAATGTCGTTTGCAGTATGGATGAGATAGTTAAAGTAGCCGAACAGTTCTACACAAATCTATACAAGAGCCAACGTAATCAGGACGCTAATGAGAGAGGCAGTTGAACACCGGAATAGGACATTCCGCCAGTAACAAAAGAGGGGCCTTGGGGGCAATGCAAATGAGAATAGCAGCTGGTGAGGATCAGATAACTGCAGATTTGTTGAAGGACGATGGGGAGATTGTGCTAGAAAAATTGACCATCTTGAAAGCGCAATGCCTTATGACACTGAGCTCACCAGAATCTTAAAGAACGCTAAAAATATTTTAATCCATAAGAATGATGACATCATGGAGTTTAAAAACTACAGTCTGATTTAGTTCCTCTTGTTTCCTACGAGGTATTTACTAAGCTAATCGTTAATTGAATCAAGGGTAACCTTAGCCTCAATGAAAGAAAGGACCGGGCTGATTTTGGTAAAGGATACTTGTGAATAGACCGCATCACATTATCGATCCGGTGATAGAGAAATTACGATACACAAAACTTTTATCGTGTTCCGCATTTATGACTGATCTCTAAACTTTCTTCTCTCAGTCTGGACCCATTAAATTTTATCTTGGATTAAATGCCTCCTCACCAACCGCTTTCAGTACACCGTTGTAGGGTCGTCCTTCAACCTCAACCAAGGCTCAGTCCTTGGGCCGCTACTTTTTCTCATCTCTATTAACGACCTCCCCTGTGGTGTTTCATCATCAAGACGTCTGTTCAGAGATGGCTGTGTCCTCTACCGCCGAATTTCACCTCAAACCGACCAGACCTTGCTTCAGGATGACGCATTTTAATAGATAACTGGTGTAATAAGTGGCTGCTGCAGCTTCATATTTCATGATGAAAGTTTATGAAAGTTTCGCGCAAGCGCTCTAACATTACCAACGAGTGCTCTTTAAACTCAGTCAATCTTTGACAAGTACAAACCTATCGTTTAATCGGTGTCTTAGTCTCAAGTAATTTAAATTGGTCTGAACATATCATGAAACTGGTCGCCGAGAGCTCTGAAACACTAGACGACCGCCGCGATGGCTCAGGGATTATGGCGCTCGACTCCTGACCCGAAAGACCCGGGTTTAATCCCGGCCGCGGAGGTCGAATTTTGGTGAAGGAGAAAATCTAGAGGCCTGCGCACTGCGCGATGTCAGTGCGCGTTAAACAACCCCATGTGGTCAAAATTTTCGGAGCACTTCACTACGGCGTGCCTCATAGCCTGAGTGCTGAGTCGCTTTGGGACGTTGAACCGCCATAAACCAAACATAGCCAAAGGACTAGGCTTTATTAGAAGAACATTAACGTTGTCCCCCTCCCCCCTGCCGTCTGTGAACTGGCATATGAATCCTTCGTACAATAAAATCTAGTATACGCATGCGCAATTTGGTGTCCACAACAGACTTGCGTCATCAGTTCTTTAGACCCTGTTCAATACCGCGCAGCTGGAATTACGACTGCAAAATCAGTGTCAGCTGTATAAAATCGCCACTCGATCTTCCCCTTTGGTCTTTCGCCGCAAAATATTCCGACTATGCCCTTTTCACAAGGTATTTTATCATTTCAGACATCTGCGCCAGTCTCTTCTTCACCCACCAGCCCGTTCATCACGACCTTTGTTCAATAGCTTAAGGTGGCGGTCCCACTCTGACGGTGAATAATGATATTAATAATTGGTTATTGGGGAAAGGAAATGGCACCGCATCTGTCATATATCGTTGGACACCTGAACCGCGCCGTAAGGGAAGAGATAAAGGAGGGAGTGAAAGAAGAAAGCCGGTCTCTGACGGTGAACGGAAAACATTTTTGGTGTTATTTTTACGTCGACTGTACCTCGCTCGTTAGCGTCATAAATATGGTTCACATCTTTCCAAAAGCAAATTTTCTCTGCTTTGATAAGATCATGTGCTTTAACGGTAGCTGCAAATTTGTTTCAACTGTAAAAGAAAACGAACAGATGAAAAATGGCAGTTGAGCTCAACTTGTCTCAGGAGACGCAAAGTTGTGAAAAACCTAATGCACCTAGAGAAAAATCTTTCGAGATACTTTGAGATCTGATGCTAATGAGCACGTTTAAATATTTAGAAATATGTGTATAGGTTAGTTTATAAGCCACGCATGTTTGAAAAACGTAGAAAACAGAACAATGCAATCTGCAATAAATTTTCGGATATGCATTGTCCTGCCGCGATTATTTGCAAAGTTGGGGATAGTATAATCGTCGTTCCTTTCTGAAAATATCATTCATCTGCCTCATTTACTTTAAAAGTTATTCCTGATCAAAGTTAGCGTTTTTCCGAAATAGTTGAAAACAAAATGCTATACTGTTCAGGTAACAAGCGCTTGACAATTCTGAGATTTTGCATGAAGAAACTTAATACTTCGCTCTACAGGGGTAAGCATCGCCTTTACTCTACGGCTTTCGAGGAATGTGCACAGTCAAGTTGATTTTAGCTACCTTTTTCGTTGTGCTTATAAAGGGCACAAGATCTTGAAACGTTCCGCGGCTTCTTTTTTCTGGAAAATACACTCTAAAAATATCGGGCTCTCATTCTTTTAATCAACTTGCAACAATCATCAACTACAAAGTCCACAATATACAAACAATTATAGCAATAACGCAGCGACATGCGGTAAATTTGGTAAATAGCGCCATCTATACTAGTGCAAGTGTACTGATCGGTCACAGTTCAGAAAAATGACGTATGTGGCGCTGCCATACAACTAAATTTAGCTAAAATCGGGAGGTGTTCCTGAGCATACCGGAGACCATGGAGGAAGAAAAAAACTTAAGGAGCATGACCTCACGCGCTCAGCCTCTGCAAGCCATCCTCCTCTGACGCCGCTGCCGAGGGCCCTTTTGCGCACTGACTATTGGAAAATAGGCCCTCCACAGTTACCACACTGCCAACCAGCTTAGATCGCGGTGCTTTTGAGTTTGACGCAAAACAGCGAGAGAGCGAAACCGAAACAGAAATCCGGCTGAGAGCTACCGCTGCCTTGTCACGTGAGGGCCTATTTCCCATTAAGCTTTCCATGTTTTTTATGAATAGGCTTCAAGATTATGACGTCACGCTCCCGCCTAGTTTTTTTCCTCCATGCCGCCCAAGTAACGCATAATTTTGCTTCAATGTTGAGTGATTGTTACAAAGTGTGCGCAACGTTAAATAACAACGGCGTTACGTCGCTATAACTTGAAGGCAGCAACGTTTAGAACCTTTGTGAAAAAACGTTTTTGAGTTGTTGCTAGCCACACAAAACCGTAACGTTTAATGAAAATGTTACGGCAACATTTTCTTTCTCTTAGAAACACAACGTAATGATGTCAACAGTTAGAAAACATTAAGACACAGTTAGACAAAAGTTAGACAACATTTCCATTTGAAATTGAACACCACCTAAAAATGCATTGCAAACGTGAAGAAAGTGCACAGGTTGAAAGCCAAACTTCCAGCTGCTGTTTGGTAAGGAAACGAACCACTGAGAAAACCAAAAGCATGAGCAAAGAAATCTGTGAACGCAGTGCAATACAGTAGTCACTTATTTGCTACACAACCATCAATCAGAAACGCGAACTCTTTCATAGATAAGAAAACCAAAGGCACAACAAAATATCGCTCACTGCAATGTTTAAATCAGTAGGTACCTATTTCCACCCATTCACGCCTGCTCTTCCTGCAGATAAATGAAACGGTGTCAAAAAGCAGCAAGCAGCCTTAATTTCTGCAATGACAAGGGTGATATGCACCGTCAGTGCCACAGTGCAGTGTTCCTTCAGCATCCTGAGTAGGAAATGATCGCAGTTTTTTTGGAATATACTCTGAAGTCCCTCTTTCGCTTAGCTTGCATTAATTGACACGACTTTTTCTATACTCAGCAGCTTTGAAAAACATGTGGGCCAGCTCACAGCCTCAGAAGACTGTAGCATTTTGCCAACTTGCAAAAGATCAAGGCTCAGAAAGAAAAAGCTAACAAAAATGAGGCGTTTCCTTATTCGCATTGTATTTTGTATGGCACTAAGAATGCGGCTAAGACATGGCATGAAGATTGTTTTTTCTGCTCAGTTACAAACTTTATAGCTTGTGCCGACGTATCACTGCAATGTAAATATTTAAAAACACCTGCACTGTACAACATGCTGCTAGACGTACGAAATACTCCACCTACAAGGCTACCACATACCTCATACACGCGGTAGTGTTTATATCGACCAAACTAGCTAGCCTCTAAGGTGAGGAGACACCAAGGCTCTGACATCTGGAGATGTGTATCTCCCATGTCATTAAAGTGATTGGAGATGCTCCTTTTTGATTACACTTCAGTTGCTGGGAATGGGAGGACCAGATATGAAGGGGAACAACTAGACATTTAGTTTTAAGCAGCATCAAAGTGAGCAATGTGCTTTGCTTTTCTTCTGTCCTTAAATGAGTTTCATTTTCCTTGTTCTGTGTTCACATAGCTGGCTGCGTGTGCTCATTTTTGTTTGCTTGTAGCTGCTTTTCTGTGTTAAACCACAGTTTTAACTCTGGCCTCAATCATCAGCCTCTTCTTAGCTTTTTGCTAGTGTTCGCGTAAGTCTTGTACCAACTCGCGCAGATCTCTATTTTTCTACATTTCCAATTGCCTCCACCTCCGTCATGTTCACCTCGGCAACCAACGCCTTCAAGTCTGCCGTGTATAATGATCTAAAGGATGGAAGAAGAAGACGAAGACCTAGTGGGTGGATACGTGTCTGCTTCTAGGTCTGTGTTTTCGCTTTTCGCTGTCTTCTCGTGTGTGGCGTGGGTCGGACAGTGCCCTCCGTGCGACCGAATGCTGACGACGCCCCTACGGAGAAATTCCCGGCACGGCGGGCGCATTCTCAAGTGAGAAAACCCAACCGGAACCCTCAGGGGCAAGCTAGGCTTAGCTCGGCGCTGCCGAGCGAGGCCGCGCTACGCGTCTGCATGGATTCTGCGTTGTCGACGACGGCTACGCGGATGCCCGCTGTGTTGCCACCTGACGCAGCCTCCACGTCCACGCAATCGTCAGCGCCTCTAGGCCTCCAGCCTGCGCCGTCTTCCGATGCTACGACTTTGGCCTGTGACATGGACTGCTCTACCGCCTCCGTGCCCGTGGCACTCCCTCAAGAAACTGTGCCCGTCGCGCCAGTTCAGTATTCCCACCAAGGGCCGTCACCAGCGTCTGAGCCTCCTCCACAGATGCCTCCCGTGAGTCAAGGCTCTCTTTCGCCTGCTGCGAACTCGTTCCGCGTTACCATCAAGCCTACATTGCGCTTTGATATGACTGCCATCCCTGCCCGGAATGTTCAAGCCACAATTGACCATGCCCTTGGTTCTTCGAACTACTGCGGGTTTGTCGTCCATCGCCCATCGAACACCATCACGGTAAACTTGTCATCCTTGATGGACGCCCAGAAACTTTGCGCAGTTACGCGGATCCCCCTGGATGACAGCAAGCATGTCCCGGTGCAAATATATTTTGCATCTGGTCCTGACACAATCCGCTGCATGGTTTATCATGTCGACAGCACGAGCCCTCCCGAGGAGGTGCGCGCAAATATTCGCTGCTCAACTCATGTTGTACTGCAAGCACGGCCTATGGGTCACCGGGGCTCATACCTGCTCATCCTGCAAGGCCCGTTGACTCTCCCGAAGTACCTTACCTACTACGGTGCGATCGTCAAACCACAGCCCTTCCGACCTCGTCGTATTTTTTGCTATCACTGCCACAAAGAAGGACATATGCAAAATACCTGCCCTAATCCAGCAGCTGTGGCCGACATGAATGAACCAACAGCTCATTGTGCCCTGTGCAAATCGCCGGACCATGACATTCGCTCCCCCGCTTGTCCAAAGAAGAAGCAAGCGAAGAAGTTTCACAAGTCGCCTGCAAAAATGGATGTCCCTACAAGTAATCGCTTTGCAGCTCTCGCATGTGACGACAACGACTTCCCTGAACTTTCTTTATCTGAGCCTGCTGCTCACCATACGTCTCCTCGCCAGCGTACATATGCACAAGCGGCTCACCTTCCCGGATCAAATGGTACGCCCAAACGTCCAGTGCATCCATCACATGTGGATACTACAGATGAAGACACAGCTTTAGACAATGCAATCGCGGAGGCTCGCCGCCGACTAGACGAACTCACCCAGCGCCGGGAACAGCGTCGTTCTCAATCCTCTCGAAGAATTCTCATAACTCGGGAGCAATCATCAGAGGAATCACCTAGGGTAAGCACTGGCCCACAATCAGGTGCCGACCACCTGTTAGCCGTGACTACCCCGACAGTGGACAAGATATTAGCGCTGATGAAGCAGGTGACATCCCTCATCGTGGAAGCTCTTCGGCCTCGTCATGGATAGCGCATCATCATCGGTGGTGGTGCAGTGGAACTGTCGAGGTTTCGCTAATAAGGCCTCTGAAGTGAACATCCGCCTTCGCGACGGAAAGCTGAGGGCATGGGCGTTCCTACTGCAAGAGCATAATGCACTCCCACGCCTTTCAGGTTTCTGCGCATACCATTCACCATCTATCCCTGATCGCCGTTGCACCGCCTCCTCCCTCAGCCCAGGTAAATCTGCAATTTATATTCACAGTTCAGTTCCGCACACACCGCTCGACCTTTCACGGTGGTGCAACACACGTCAAGAGGTTGTCGCCCTTCTCGTAAAACCTGCACGCACACCCCTTATTCTAGTTTCTTTTTATAGTCGTCCTGGCTCCGCATCTCCCAATCTGGGATGGGTTCGTTTTCTACGTTCTACCAACTCGGGTATCCCTATTCTAGTTGGCGGTGACTTCAACGGCGCACACACTGCGTGGGGTTACCCATCGGATTCCTCAAGGGGTTCACACATCCAAGGGAGCTTTTCAGATCATTCCTTTCAACTTTTAAACCACCCGAATACTTCTACCCGCCCACGAGGTGGCCCGTATTCACCTGATTTGACTTGGTGGTTAGGCCCCGGTAACCCTCGTTGGGCTGTTGATTCTGATACTTGGGGTAGCGATCACAGCCCTATTTTTATCTCCCTCACGCCTACGCGTCTACGGAAAATACGCCGCACTGTACGAATAACATCATGGGATTCTGTACGCGCAGACAATCATTTATCTACATTCAACCCCTCTTCAGCATTGTCTACTCTATCTGATGTTCTCGCTACTCACACTATTACCACTACTGTAAATGAAGATGACCCAAACCCGGACATACATCTCTTGAATCTGTGGGCTCTTCGTCGCCAGGCGGATCTTTACGCTACTCGTCACCCCGATGACCCTTCGGCTCTTCCTACTCTTCACCGCGCTACCGCACGGGCGCGGCGCTATGCAAAGCGGCTAGGCAGGCAACGCTGGGCTGCATGGTGTGCCCGCCTGTCCTCTACGCAGGGCAATCGACATCTTTGGAGAGTGTTTCACGCCATGGAGCGCCCTTCTCAGGTTGCAGATTACACAGAGAGCATTCGCCTCGCGCTAAATGTGGATGAGGACACATTTGCACAACAAGCGGCCCGTCAATTTTTTCCAAACCATGACTGCACCGCTACGTCTCCACCTGACTTATCGGTAACAGAGCCCCCCGATGGGATTACTTCTGACCTCACCATGGCAGAGCTGCTGGCCTCCATTGACCGTTTAAAAACTACTACTACTCCCGGGCACGACGGCATACCTAACTCCTTATTCCGTAACTTGGAAGGGAGGGCTTTGGAAACCCTACTTGATACTTTTAACGAAGTGTGGCTTTCTGGCATCATGCCGGGAGACTGGAAGCATTCTATTGTGGTTCCAATCCCCAAGTCAGGTCAGCCTCCAGTATCTCTCTCGGCCCTTCGTCCAATTTCCCTTACCCCTACCATCTGCAAGCTTTATGAAAACATTCTAGCCGCACGCTTATCATGGTGGCTGGAATCCCATGATTGTTACCCAGATTCCCAAATTGGTTTCCGCCCACATATTGGAACGGAGGACGGCCTTGCTACTTTGGCTGCTGACGTGCTTGACCACTCTCCACAGAGTCACCTTGTACGAACCGTAATCGCTACAGACATAACAAAGGCATATGATAACATCCTTCACTCTGCCATTCTTGCCTCCCTTCAAACTCTTGGTCTCCCTCACCGGTTCCTCCTCTCCATTCACGCCTTTTTAGCAAATCGAACCTTCAGCGTGCGTGTCCACGGAAAGCCCTTTGGTAATTTCACTTCCAATAGAGGAGTGCCGCAGGGCTCCGTTCTCGCCCCCACATTATTTAATGTGGCTTTAATTCCTCTGGTTCGAGCCCTAGAGACCATCCCTTCTATCCGCGTGCTTGCATATGCCGATGATATCACCTTGTGGTGCTGTCATCCAGATGCGTCTATTCATCAGTCGGTCCTTCAACACGCGCTGGATGTATTGACATCTCGCCTCCCACCTTTGGGTCTAACACTCTCTCCTACTAAATCATGTTTCATTCGAATTGGAAATAAAGCCGCCTTACGGAAAGCTCCCCCTTTAAATTTTACGGTACATAATTCTCTGATTCCTCAGGTAGAAACTGTTCGTATTCTTGGTCTTCTCCTCCATACATCTGGGACTGGCACCCCGTGGCTGACAGCCACCCGTAAATCGGCTCACGCTACTCTAGGTCTGATTCGTCGCATAGCTATGCGCTCTGGTGGCGCACGTGCTCATACGGCCCGCCAGCTTGTGCGCTCTATCCTTCAGCCACGGATAGTATATCAGGCTCAATTTCAACGTCTCACCCGCAGACAGTGGGACTCCCTTGAAGCAATCAATCGTGAGGCTATGCGCGTCATAACATATCTGCCTCGTTTAACACCCATACCTGTGCTACAGGAGTTCGCCCAACTTAATACACTCAGTGAGATCATCGACCAACGGGTGGCAAATAGAGCTCGAAAACAGTCTCTCAAACTTCATCGTTTAAAGACACTTCCACCGTGGTCCTATTGCCAGCTCACTGACAATCGCCCCACTGTTTCCCCGTCGGTATCAGCAGCGTATCTGCCTGAAGGGTGCATATTATACACGGATGCATCTCATTCTGCAGAGAGGGGAGTTACTGCTGTGTATAGTCCATCTCATCCGCATCTCAACTCTCGCGCGACGTATACTGCGGATACGTGCACTCCCCTGGCATTGGAACTTCAAGCCATTTACAATGCCATTGCTTCCCTTCCGCTCGTTCCAACATTCAATACAGTTCACATTTACACCGACTCCCGCGCCGCCCTTAAACAGCTGAAGGCTGTTCGACGAACGTTCCAGATTTCACAATCTATTCATGTGCTCTGCGCAAAGTATCCATGTCCTGTGCGCATACACTGGATTCGCGGCCATGCCCAGGATCCACATAACATTCAAGCGGATGCTATGACTCATCTTCATACATTAGACGATCCGCCACCTTCCCCTCTTCCCCCAGATCCGTTCCTGTCCCACGTTTCCGATTCCGAAGTTCTGCGCCAGCGAACACGCGCTCTAATTCCTCCGTGTTCGCACCCTCTCCCCCGTAGTCTTACTCGGCAGGAGGAGGTATCCGTGCGCCGGATTCGGGCAGGGGCGGCTCTGACACCATCTGTCCGTCATCGGTGGCGTGCCAAAGATCTGCCACTACCTGACAGGTGCCCTCACTGTGGCGCTGCACCGGACATATGTGATGTGCGGCACTTGTTGTGGACGTGCCCAGCGACGGCTGCTATCAGAAAACGGCTCCTCAGGGAGGTTGGCCTGCGGTGGAACCGCGAAAGTGACTTCGTGAAGTGGACAATGGACAACCGTTTCATTAACAACCTCTGCGACTACCTCAGCGCAACGGTTCTTCACTCCTTCTTTTAACTTTCAATCCCGTGCATTCCTTCCCCCCTTTCCTTTTTCAACTTATGCCTCATGGCACACTTCTCGAATAAAAAAAAAAAAATAATGATCTAAATTTTTATGCCTATTACGCACGCATTTTTGTTAGAGCAAAAAAAAAAATGAAATGAAATGTAGTCTAGCCTGAGCAAGCACGCATTATGTTCAGTTTATTTTGCCATTTGACCAGTAGAAAGCTGTTAGAGCAGCTAAGTTGAGCTTGACATGCCTATGACCCCTACACTAGAAAACAGCAGGCACCAAGACATACGTAACCACGAACAACAGAACATACCAAGTGTGAAGTAATTCAGTAACGTTCCTTGCATTTATCACAGTGCACACTCACTGCACAGTAATTTTGTACCCCATTAGACATCCTGCAAGGAGAGTGCACAATGATGTGTTTTATTTGAACATGGCACCACAGTACAATGACAATCATTAACTGTGTGCCAACACATCAAATAAATTTCTACCCAGTGAATGTATAGCTTACAGTGCAATTAACAGGCGAGTGTGGTCAACCCTCAAGATCAAAATAATAAAGAATAACATTTGAGCAGTCGCTCATACCCCCCCCCCCCTCGCTAAAAATGAAAAAAGGCACGTTAGAACGTTCACACGGTACGTTAGAACGATGCGGTTGTAATATTTGCGACAGGTCAACTACGTTTGAAATTCAGATATAAATAATTAATGCCCATGCATGCGGTTGGATGCGAGGCGCCAGGGCGCGGGCAAACAGTAATCGTCTTCAGGTATCGACTGGTGCCACCTCCTGCTCAACAAATACCACTCATGGCAACGTTCACATCCAACAAGCTTGTATCAAACATTAGACAGGTGTTTATATCATAATGCAGCAGCAGTTCATCAGTTCTGTTGGCCAGCGCTGATTTTTTTGGCGTGATAAACGGAATCATCCTACGAAACGCGAGTCACCTGTTCCTCACAAGATTTTTGCAGTCCCACGAGGGAGAGCAGCTTTTCCATCGGCTTCAAGTCGACTCTTTCGTGCAGGGCCACTGGCATTGTAACGCAGATTCTGCACTGTTGTTCTACTACGCATAGACGCCACATGGGACACCAAGTACGGTTGTACAATCCAATGCAGCGTACGGGCCGCACATACACACACACACTAACGGCAATGCAACGCACGGGACACACTCAGCGAACACAGAAGAACAAAAACTGCTCCAATGCACCTGTTCCCCATGCTGTTCCCTGTTCACTGAGTTCTGACTGTGGGCTTGGCCAGCGCTTCGACTTTGCTATGGCTAAGCCGCAGCTGTTATTGTAGCAAAGTTCATGCAACGAAAAAAAATTTTATGTATCAAATCATTGGGGTTGTAAGCTAAAAAAGCTACCGTAAAATTAAATACTTAACTTTGCTTAAAAACATAACGTTGCGCGCCTTTGCGACGTCAACGACGCGAGCATGGACGCAAATACGCGAATGGCACTATGATTTTGCTGCGCTTCTCTGCAACTCTGTAAATGGCGCGCTTACACTTGTCGAAGTGCACGTTTGTCGGTGCGAACAGTTTGAGGCTTATTCGACTGAAACTGCTCAGGGAAAGTCTGCGGCGCTGTATTTCTCGTTTCTGTGCATCGCGACTGACTTTGGTGGCAGCCACACGGTAACATCACCGGTTTGGCGAACTTTTGACAAGGTGAAAATTTTGTTCAGAAACATGGAAAGCCTTTTTTCCCTTTTATTTAACCATGCAGTGTTTTTGTTTGTTTTGTAACCGTGCGTGTCGTCGCATGTTTTGTTCACGATAACATCAGTACGACGTGCATGCACTTTCCGTATCCATTTGAAGTAACATTTGTCAATCAGCGTAAACTTTTGGATTCAATTAAGCACAAACTGTCCATGTTGGTACTGCTTGTAGTATGTGCTTTGAGATGATTCTGCACACGAGGTGGTCTTCTGATAATTTGTTTATTACCAGATATAGTGTAGATGCATGGAACCCTTCATCCCAATGCAACAACGCTGAAAAGCTATTTAGTGTTCATGCATCTGCTCTCCTTACACTTAAACTCTCGGTAATCATTCGTGTGGTTCCTTTGGATATGGACAAGTGGCTACTGTTGCTAGGGACACCTGACAACAGAGCCCCTGGGGATGCCCAGTGGGTCAGCTGTTTGACCAGGTGCCAACGTACCAAGGTTACCATTCCTGTCTTTTTCTTTCCAGTCCATCAACCTCATATTCCTTGCAAAGATTACAATGTGTAATCAGGCAGTAAAAATTAGTTATTTCTACATATTTCAGGACAGTTCTGAGAAACGCACATGCACCATCAGTCTTCTCTTTGACCTGGATTTATTTCTTCTAGCAGATTGGCAAGCAGTAGGTCAACTGCTCAAAAATTTATTTCCCTCTGGTGCAAAGTAAGGAGTGCAAACATCATAAGACACGTCTCTAGTCTGTTTCATTTTTACTGCATTTGATCAAACCATAATGTGAAATGCTGCATCTCCCATACCCTAGTATTCTTCACTTTGAGCAGTAGGCATCCACAATGAACAGCAAGGCAACTGCACTCGCTGATGATTTGCCTTCAGCATCAATACAAGAGTATGCTACCCCATGTGTTATCTCGACATTGGCTCAAAACTTCGATGGACAGCTGCGTCCACAGCTGCAATCACCTCTCATGAGCATGCACCCCGAAAACATATATGGGTAATTCAGTCTATAAATTCCTCTTTTTTGTCCAGTAAACCCTCGTAAATCATTTTCAAGCCACCGACTCATGGCTCCTTTCGCTTGGCATGCCCCGGGCCAAAACTAGTGTTTGTCATCATCATCAGCAGCAGCAGCCTATGTCCACTGCAGGACAAAGGCCTCTCTCATACCTCTCCTGTTAACCCTGTCCTGTGCCAGCTGCGGCCATCTTATCCTCGCAAACTTCTTTATCTCATCCACTTAGTTATCATGCTTTCGGTCAAGGTGCACCACAGCATGAGGAAATTCATGTACAGTGCCAATGTTGACTTATATTCAATGTGTTCAGGACCCTCGAAGTTCCAAGGGATGAATGAATGGCAAACAAGTGCCACATCATGCTGGATGCTGTGAGTTACTTCTTAGCACGTTGACATGGAAGTGCATCCAGGACTGATCAAAGTTTAGAGTGGAGCCACCAGTCACTCCAATGCCAGGGAAAAGGGAGCTGAAATAACTTCGCCCCTTTCAGTTCCTCAAAGTATAAACGTTAAACCTTTAAGCCATAGCTCATTTAATTAGCGTTGACGGTAATTGTCTGTAAAAAATTTAAAGGAAAAGAGAAAATGAGGGCGGGTTCAAAGAAAAGGCAGAAGGAAGATTGCGGGGAGGGAAAGAGTGTAGAAGCAAAGGAATCCTGAGAAGTGATTGTAGGAGGTACAGAGAATAAGGTAAAAGTATAACGATGAATGAAATTACGGGTTGGGCTGGAGGTGCAGGGTGAAAGAAACGATAAATAAGCAATATGAAATACTGGAAAAACCTCTGACCACGTGTAAGACCTTCTTAAATCATTACGCCAATGCGGGAATATGCATGTTTCCACATTTAGTGCAAACATGAGGGCGCGTGGCCGCACTCTTCAGAGGTTCATTGCGTGTGACAGATCCACTCATCGCTGCAAAATGGCGCAGAAGAAGATGGACCTGAATGTAGTGCTAGTACTCCTCTACGGGCCAGAAACGTGGAGGCCAACTTTCGGGTTCAGCTCAGGTTAAGGACAACATGGGTAGCTATGGAAAGAAGAATGATAGGCGTAACATTAAGAGACAGGAAGCGGGCAGAGTAGGTGAGCGAACAAACGCGGGTTAATGATATCCTAGTTGAAATAAAAAGGAAGAAATGGGCTTCGGCAGGGCATGTATTGTGAAGGCAAGATAACCACTGGTCCTTAAGGGTAACGGAGTGAATTCCAAGAGAAAGCAAGCGTAGTAGGGGGCGGCAGAAACTTAGGTGGACGGATGAGATTAAGAAGTTTGCAGGCATACAGTTGACGCAGCTGGCAAAGGGCAGGGTTAATTGGAGAGACATGGGAGACACATTTGCCCTGCAGTGGGCGTAGCAAGGCTGATGATGATGTCGTCATCTGTCACTTCGCCTCGATGTGCGGCAATGTCGGATGCAGCGGTCTTCCAAAGAGCAAGCATGACCATGTGCTCGCTTGTTCGCATTAAGAGTGGACAGCCCTCTACATCAGATATTTTAAGTTTCCTCTGGGCATGCTGATCCCAGATGAAAACAACTCCTCTTGTTGAAACATTGGCAATAACCCCCAGGCTTTCCCCTTCTTTTGTTCACTTTGTGAGTTTTGTGAGCGTCAAGAAACAATCTGCCTACCCTCCCTCTACCATGCACTCCTTTTACGGTGAGTTACCTTCGAGTAAGCCCTAAGATTGCCTTACAAGATGCAGGTAACCACATCTTGTACGGTTATCTTTGTATGTATACACCAGTGATAAGTCATGAAGGAAATCAAGGGATTTGTATTGTTTAACAATTATTTTTAAGCTAATTACAGGGACATAGTTGAAAATGTACCGTTTCCTGCCTATAAGGGCTTGGTTGTGTGTCATTACTGGTTCCTCTTTATCAGGGGTACTTTAGAGCTGCCATGAAAAGCAGGTTTTTGAAAAGTCATACGTTGAATAAGAGCGTTTCTACTATTACAATTTAAGTGTTATTTGTTGAAACTTCAATCATTAGCCTGTCAGGGATTGATATTTTCAAATAACTCGCCTGAAGTTCAGAACCTGATGGATTCCCTTGCTTCCTTAAAAACCTGGTATTTATTTGTTGCTTTCAGCAAGCAGAGGTCTGTGTTAAAGCACATATTTTTCACCGCATTGAGTCAAAATTCGGCAATATCGACCCGCCCTAAAACTTGGGGTGTATTACACAAATTGTTGGTATGCAACTGTTCTGGCGTTATAACACGTACAGCGTGGCAGCAAAATTCTTTACATTTGCAACTGGTTCATAAAAGGCCTATTCTGGCTAATGGCATTTTACAAAACTGTGTTGCTCTGAGTGCTCCTAAGAATGACTTTAGTTTATTCAGGAGCATATATATTGACGATATCTCTTAAAGGCTTGATTGCTCATATTAGCTATTGGTACCTCACAATATATAGTTTTATGCCTCCATTATCACTGACTTGCATCACATGATAAATAGAATAGTAAAATGCTCACTATTAGTTTGAACCACTACTCAGCATGGGGCTGTGCACTTTTTGTTGTGTTGCATGAAGTATACTTATATATGAAAGAACTTTCAGCTGCACTTCACATGATTAAAATTCTACCAGAAGAAATGTTGCAACACAACATTAGTCACTACCTGTTTCTTGCCCAGCACAGAACAGGCCATGGTAAGGTATGAACAAAAATGGTGCATGTATGTGTTCTGCACATGCATTGTGTAGTGCCAACACTATGGTGCGATTAAATGATGTCATGTCAGAGAGAGCACATAAAGCATTTTTTGTATATATTTTTTACAAAGCATTTTTTAATATATTGCAGGATGTTGATTTCAAGTTTTAAACTGACCATTTAGTTCACGACTCAGTAACTGCTATATGTGCAGAAATTTTATTCACGAAGTGATTTCTATTAATTCAACCTACCACTTTAATTGAGAAGCTCTTCTGTCCTGTTGGGACAGTTGAATATTGTACACTACAGTAAGCATATGCACACATTCTCTTACAGAGGTCTGCCAGACGGTGGAGAATAGGGTGTGAGTTGGAATGGCGAACTAACCGCAGTAAGCCTATTTTCTATTTCTTTGCTTTTTCTAAGCTTTCTTGCTGCATGTGTGGATAGTTGATTTGTATATTGTTTGTGTACAGCGGCAACCTACAAACATCAACTCAATATAAAGCAGACCACAGTGTCCTCTTTCCGAGACTGTTTTTCTTCTGAAAATTTACTGCCAAATTGTTCTCGTAGCACTCAAATTTGACAGCTCTGCAATGCTTGCTGCCCGATCTTCCGGTCTTCCTGTTAATGCGGTCTAGTTTATTGAAAATTGGTGGGCAAGCATCGATGGCATGAATAACCAGCAAAGTGATCATGGACCCTGATGTTCGTGTCTAAACTATTGGTGGAGTAGTGCAATAGATCAGCATGTTTTCAAATATCAAAACACGCGGGGTTTGATAGAGGTGAAGATGCCCTTGTGCCATTAAAATTCATCATGAAGTTGATCTTGTTGCCATAAGACACTATTGGTGATTCATTCTCTCCATCGTATCCCCTGCCCAGTTCCATTTTCTTCTTTTAATTTCTGCCATAGTACTGACAATTCAGGTTTGTTCTGAAATCAGTGTTGCCATAGTCCAGTCTTACCGCTAACATTTTCACCTGTGTGGGCTACTATTTTTCCTGCATTTAATCTCAAGCCTCATTGTCAGCATCCAAGTTTCAAGACGTGGCTTTTCTTTTACTTCAGAACACAAGAATGCCCATCGAGTTCACTACAGGGTATTCTGTATCTCCTGATAATTTCTTTGTAATGGTCTAGCTCTCCAAATTTTACTTGACTTACATAGAGCTCCCTTACCGCTTTTAATGTTCCTCTACTCATCATAGGCTGTTAGTTCCTTTCAAAGACTACTAGACTTCACTTGTGGTTTATGCTTATTCTTTTTATGCCCGGAGTTCTTTCTCTGCTTAGGTGCTCAAGCATACATTGAAATTTATACTTGTATATACTTAACAGCACCATCGACAAATCGGAGCTTACTTGCTGTCTGTCTTCTAGTGCTTATATTTCGCTCCTGCATACTCTCTTTGCTTGTTGCTGCTTTTAGGTTTCCTCCATTAATTTTTTTAGCTCAATCCTGGCCTTGATATATTTTCTTCTGCTGCTTAGCTTCGAATTATTGGCTAGGTTTGATGGCTCTGCTCCTTCTATGTTCACTGTGAGGTTTGAGAGCTTCATGCTTTGTTGTTTCTTTATATTGTCACGTGTGAATGCGGCAGATCACTGATCACAAGAGAAAGCGGCGGGTTTCGACGAACGTCTTGACCAGAGCACCAGATTTTCTTCTTCTTTTCCTCAGCTCCAGATTGCTTCTTCTTCTTCTTTTGAGGCGGCGCGTGTTAGCGGAATGCACCGTGCGACTGGCCAGCCGGAAAGAAAGAGCATCGTCTCAATGCGTAGCCTGCGTGTTTAAAAAAAAGTTCACTGGGGGAAGCTTGATGTGCACGCGAAAGTCTAGCTCTACCGCTCTTAGTAAGGCGTGAGACGCACAACGTGTACCACCTCAGGGTGCAGAAAGCGCCGAGACTTCTGAAAGCCATCAGGAACGACCTCATAGTTGAGGTCTCCAATTAGCCTAATCCATTTGTAGTGTCCAAAATATCGGCAGAGGAGCTTTTCGCTAAGTCCGGGTCGGCGAATGGGAAACCAGACCCACACACGGTCTCCTGATGCGTATCGAGCATCACGGCGTCGCAGGTTATAGTGTTGGGCATCTCGGCATTGTTGGTCGAGGATCCGCACTCTGGCCAGCTGACAAGCCTCTTCAGCGAGGTGCAGGAAGGTGTGAAGATCCGCATTCGGGGCGATATCGTCCACATGCTGTATCATGGCGTCCAGCATCATGGTCACGTCGCGGCCGGAAACGAGACGTAACGGTGTCATATTTGTCGCTTTCTGAACGGCCGTTTTGTATGCGAAGGTTACTTGTGGGAGCACTTCGTCTCAAGTTCTGTGCTGAACGTCCACATGCATTGAGAGCATGTCACCTAGCGTTTTGTTTAATCGTTCCGTTGAACCATTCGCCTGAGGGTGGTAGCATGTCGTCTTTCGGTGGTCTATATGAGTGCGGCGTAAAATCTGTTGTAGAAGGTCAGCCATGAATGCTGTTCCCCTGTCGATGATTAGAATCTCCGGTGCACCGTGACGCAAAACGGTCTGATGGATGAAAAATTTTTCCACGTCAAGGGCTGTGGCGCTAGGCAGGGCTGATGTTTCCGCGTATCGTGTCAGGTAGTCAGTTTCCACGATGACCCACTTGTTTCCCGAATTTGAAAAAAGGAATGGGCCCAGCATGTCCATCCCGATCTGCTGGAAAGGCCGCGATCATGGTGCTATAGGCTTCAAGAATCCAGCTGGCTTTGTTGAGGACGCTTTGCGACGTTCAGAGCTTCGGCACGTTCCGACGTAGTGTGCAACATCCGACTGAAGGCGGGGCCAGTAATACTTCTCTTTAATCCTTGCTGCGTGTGGTCTACTTCTAAATGTCCAGAAGTCTGTTCATCGTGGGAAGCTTGAATAATTTTGTCACGTAGACTCGTCGGTATGACAATAAGGCACTGCGTATTGTTTGCGGCGAAATTTTTCTTCACGAGGACGCCATGGCGAACGAAGATTGATGCTGCCGAGCGCTTGAAAGCCTTCGGGACAGTCGGGCGGACACCGTTAAGAAACTCCATGAAGTGCCGAAGTTCCGGGTCGGCGTATTGTTTTTCAGCGAGGCTCGTTGCACTGATCGCACTTAAGGTTATGTAGTCGTCGTAGGTACCGTCCTCTATTGGGAATTCGACCGGGGCGCGCGAGAGGCAAAAGGCGTCCGAGTGCTTCCGGCCGGACTTGTACGCCACTGCAATGTTGTATTCTTGGAGGCGCAGACTCCACCTGACAAGGCGAGATGACAAGTCTATCAGGGTCGCCAGCCAACACAAGGCATGATGGTCCGTAACTACAGTAAAACGTTTTCCATAAAAGTAGGGTCGAAATTTCCACGTCGCCGACACTATCGCTAGACTCTCTTTCTTAGTTTCTGAGTAGCTAGCTTACGCCTAAGACAATGAGCGGCTGGCATAAGCGATGACTCGTTCTCAACTGCTGTAGTTTTGAACCAGAACGGCACCCAGGCCTACGTTGCTTGCGTCGGTATGAAGCTCCGTATCTACGTTTTTGTCGAAGTGAGCCAGAACTGGAGGTGCTTGCTGGTAGCGTTGAAGAGTTTCAAATGCTTGTGCTTGAGGGGCGTCCCACGTGAAAGGCGTGTCTGTCCTCGTCAAACGTGTCAGGGTTTCGGCGTTTCGGGAGAAATCTTTGACAAAGCGACAGTAGTAGGCACATAATCCTAGAACGCGGCGGACTGCCTTTTGATCCTTTGGTGGAGGGAAATTGGCAATAGCTTTGGTTTTGTGTGGGTCTGGCCGAACTCCCTCGTAACTGACGACGCGACCCAAGAAATTTAGCTCAGTGTAAGCAAAGTGGCATGTCTCATTTTTAACGTTAGCCCAGAAGTCTTTATGGAGTGCAGCACAACTTCGAGGCGCCGAAGGTGCTCCTCGAACGTTGGGGCGAACACAACAACGTCATCAAGGTAGACGAGGCATCTCTGCCACTTCAGGTCTGCCAGAACTGAGTCCATCAGCCGTTAGAACGTTGCGGGTGCAGAGCACAAACCAAATGACACTGTCTTAAATTCATAGAGCCTGCCCGGAGTAATAAATGCGGTTTTTTCTCGGTCCCGTTCTGCCACCTCTATTTGCCAATATCCTTATTTGAGGTCCATGGATGAAGAAATATTTTTCACAGCAGAGGCGATCGAGAGCATTGTCGATTCGAGAAAGGAGATAAACATCTTTTTAGTTACTTTTGTTTAGGCGACGGTATTCAACACAAAACCGCAGTGTATCATCTGTTTTTTCACGAGGACGACAGGTGCCGCCCAGGGACTACGGGAGGGCTGAATGACGTCGTCTCGAAACATCTCCTTAATTTGACGGCTGATTGCGGCGCGTTCACTGGAAGACACACGGTAAGGTGACTGTCTGAGAGGGTGCACGGCGTCATCGGTACTTATTCGATGCTTGGCCAAGTGGGTTCTTCCGACGCGGGAAGAAGACGAGAAGGTATCGCCGTTGCGCTGGAGGAAATTTTCTATTTGGCCTCGCTGCTGCGGCGAAAGCGCGGGGTTAATGTCGTCTTGGAAGTCAGGAACACAGGTGTGAACTTTTGTTGACGACACCATGGCAAGGCTGGGCGCTCGTCGAATGTCGGCGATCCATGAATGTGGGCTACAGTGATTCAAGGCTGAGATGTTGGTGCTCACCTCCAAAATTCGTAAGCAGTACTTAGGTTCCTCCATTTTCGAGGCAAACGACCCCTCTGGCGACAGCAAGACAGCGGTCGAAAAGCATCATTTGTTTGCTTTCGACGACACCTTCAAACTTCCGCAGCATCTTCGCGCCGACAGATATCACAACGCTCGAACGGGTTGGAATGGTGACGTCATCAAGGATGTAAAGAGCCGCGGGACGTTCGGAAGCACTGTGGATTGCGCGCTTGGTGGAGAGCGTCAGTGACTGATTTAAGGTGAATGACCACGCCATTTTCTGTTAAAACATCCATTCCAAGGATTACGTACCGGGAACACTGGTCGAGAACGACGAAGGCGGCCAGGTACGCGTCCTCTTCGATGGTCGCTCTTGTCGTGCACTCGCCAGCTGGGGTGATCAAATGACCCCCGGCAGTACGAAGCTGTTGGCCCGTCCAAGGTGGGGTCACCTTTTTCAGAGTCGCGGCAAAAGGTTCACTGATTACCGAGTAGTCGGCGCCAGTGTCCACAAGTGCGGTGACGTCGGTACCGTCGATTGAAATGTTCACATCAGCAGTTGTAGCCGTAGGTGTACGGGAACGTCGCGGAGTCCGCTCACGGCTGCGATGCGGCGCCAGCCAGTTTCGTTGCGGCGGAGAATTGATGCGATGAGGCGTGTTATCGCGCTGGTAATCGTCGGTGCGCCGTAGAAGTGGTCGGTCATGTCTGTGCAACGGTGGAGGATCTTGGACGTGTCGCCGGTGAGCAACCTTCCCTCCAAAGATTGCCGCTTCTTGTTTTCCCGATGGGGACTAGGAGACCTACCGCGCGAAATGTCGGCGGAAGAACGTCGCGGAGGCGAGAAACGACGTGGAGACGGCGACCGGGCATAGTAGTGTAGTGCTTCGGATGCCGCGGCCAGGTAATCGCTTATTTCTCGAGGCCGGTGACCACGCTGTGGTCAGGGCGCATCGGCAATATATCCCTGCAGACTCATACGTCGGTAACGACAGTTGCGGTAGACGTGACCGGGCCCGCCGCAGTGATAGCACAGAGGGCGATGATCAGCAGTTTGCCAGACGTCGCTCTTCCGAGGGGGCACCTAAGAAGGGTGAGGAACCAGGGGCGCGGGGCAGCGAATGTGGATAGGTGTATCAGGGCGACTTGGAGGCGGCGGTGGACGGCGTACGGCTGCGGCGTATGTCATCGTCTCGGGTGTTGTGTTCGGTTGAAGAGGGTCTGGCGGCGTGAGCAGCTGTTGGACCTCTTCACGAATAATGTCCGAAACGGAAGAAACCTGCGGCGACTGCGGGGCTGGAAAGAGCTTTTGGAGTTCTTCGCGTACGATGATCCGGATGGTCTCCCTAAGGACGTCGTGGCTAGGAGCACCGACACCGCTGGTTGTCATCAGCGACGGCGGACGCTCGTACAGTCTAGATCGCGTGTGGAGCATCTTCATCGTAGTGGCTTCGGAAACAAATTTGGCGACTGTTCTGGGCGGGCTTCGAACTAACCAAGCGAAGATCTGCTCCTTGATGCCCCTCATAAGAACACGCAGCTTCTTCTCTTCGGACATGTTCGGATCGGCCCGGAGGAAGAGCTTCGCCACGTCCTCGGAGTAAACGAGGACGGCCTCGTTGGGGAGTTGGACGCGTGTCTGGAGGAGAAGCTCGGAACGTTCCTTCCGGAAGACGGTGGTAAAAGCCTGCAAAAAACTGAGTCTTGAAGGAAGCCCTCGTTGTTATTGTGGCCTCTCGGTTCTCAAACCAGGTCCGAGCTGCACCCTCCAGCGAAAGAACACGTGCAACTTCGAGTCGTCATCCCACCTGTTGTATTGGGCTACGCGCTCGAACTTCTCGAGCCAGTCCTGTGGGTCCCCGCCTGGAAAACCTTGTAAGGTGGGTGGCTCGCGTTGCTGCTGCAGCACAACGGACGGCGAAGGGATGACATCCGGAATGCTGACTGGGTTTTTGTGGACACTGATGGTCGCTCCTAATCGGAGGTCAATGTCCTCACGGTCGGACGAGACTGCAGAGGACAGAACTCTGGTTGCAGTCCTTGCAGCCGCCGGCTACCTTGGTGAGTGGGTGTAGCTTCGACTTTCAAGGAATCAGGCGAGCTGGGATCCCGGCTTCCTGGAGGGGTCTTTGGCATGGGGTGCGCTAACCAGCACCTCCACCAAGATGTCACGCGTGAATGCGGGAGATCACTGATCACAAGATGCAGCGGCGGGCTTCGACGAACGTCTTGACCACAGCTCCAGATCGCTGTCACTATATCGCTGTCACTTCCACTTCCTCTTTTTGAGGCGGCGCGTGCTTCAGGTCAGCGCTAAGCAAACATGCGGAATGCACTGTGTCAATATTCTCTAGTTACCCTACCTCTTGCTTTTCACTTGTTCACTTCTTGATTATTGTGGTAAGTTCACCATTCAAAACCACACCACAATCTCCTCCGTTTGGCATACCTCTGTATGAGAATGCATGCATGTGGTTCACCAGTCCTCCTGACTGCTGTGATATGTAATGCAAGCTACGGCTCGAACAACTAGGTCCAGAGATTCTTAGCGCACTCCACTGCATCGCAGTTCTGGCCGTGATTTATTCAATAACTGCTGGAGATCAAGAATCAAACAAATTTAAACTTTATTTATGGCCAGATTCACTGTTTAACAAAGCAAAATTGTGGAACTTGAGGCACTATTTGAAGAAAAACAAACATTTGTAGCTTTGGCATGCTGTAAACAAGGTTATCTGAAGAAAGCCAGAGTAAAGGTTCCTGAGGCAGTTAATTATATGTGGTTTTCTGTTTCATGTGGACACATGAGTATTCACGACATGGCAATGACCATTATTAGTTGCTCGCGGAGCATGCCTAAAGGTTGCTACGCGTGTCTAGTCGGCTTACCCTCCCCAGATCGGGTCTGCACCGCTGAAGATACCTGCTGGACAACAAAATGGCACCCATGACATTTGAATACAACTTATCCGGTTGTATACATTTACAGTGGTGAAGTGCCTCCTTGACACACCAGTGTTTATCTGCGTCCTAATTTTGGTGTATTTGTAACTTAGTGGTAATGGTGTTCGGCTGCAGACCTGAAAGATGTGAGTTCAACCCCGCCGGCGGCGGTCGCACTTCGATGCAGGCAAAATGATAGATGTCCATGTACTATGCAATGTCAGTGAAATATTGCGCACTGATGTTTTACAGTATATTGGGGTCTAGGTGGTCAAAATTATCCGGAGCCCTCCACTACGGCGTCGCTCATAGTCTGAGTCACTTTGAGACGTTAAACCTCACAAGTGATATAATAAATGAGACTTTGTTCAGGACGAAAAAATTCCTAATCAAGAGACCAGCTGCTTAATTCGAACTGCTACTTTCTTTCAGTGTACTAAAATGTATTGCAAACAGCTATGCCAACATAGTTCCAGTGTGGCCGAAATGTTGCAGCAGCTTGTTAGGCATTTTTCAGGAAAGTGCTGCCATATATGCATTTTTCTCCTCAGTGCATCTGCGGTAAATTTTTGTGTTTTGCTATTTGTGTAGGACAAGTGTTCCTCTGAAGACTTCATGCGCTTAATGCTCCTGCTCACTGCATACATCAAGGGCAAGTATATCTGGGCCAACAGACAATAAATGCTGCATGGTCTTCATGTCATCTTTACCACGTTAATCAGGTGGGCCTCGTGTAAATTACGTGCCGAGCTGAAGCGGTATGCTAACATAATTGCTTTTGGCTAACAGGCCCTCTGTGCTGTGCAACCTTTTCATTTGGTGGCACATCATTAGTGGTGCGCATGGTAGCTGCTGTTGCTTAGATTGCCTACATTTTACGCGTACAAGCACTCCCTTCGGCTAGCATCTGACACTCCTCACATCACTTATACAAAACTGCTCATGGTTGCTGGCTTTCTGATGAGCATCGTCAGGAACCAGTAACAATGGGCAAGAGCTGAAGATGCCGTTAAGCTAACCGTTATGACCGCCATTGACACTCGCAACATGATGCTAACGCTTGAAGAACGTTAAAGCTGTATGTTACCTGCAACGTCACACTTAATATAACAATTTGTAAATATTAGCTTCTTATTGGAGAAACGTTATGAGATTGTTATATTTACGTTGGGGAACGTTTCTAGAAACGTTACCTCACATGCGAAAAATAGGAAACTAGCAAGTTTGAAATAATGTTACTGGGCAACATTTCATATCATTCAAATAATATTGTCATTGTAATTGTGTTACTTGGGAGGAGACTTACTAGCGGAGAGTATACCGGTTTACCGGACCCCTTTTGCGCATGCAGTGGCATTGTTGGGGTGAGGCGCAGCCACTGCGCGTGCGCAAAAGGGATCCGGTACAGTGTTCTAGAAGGAGTTGTAGTGGCAACAACGATGCGGACTTTGATGGGAGGCGCTGGAGCAAAAAAAAAAAAAACGGTTGGCCGCGCTCGGCGCTGCCGTCGATTACTGGAGGGGAAAAGCCGACCGCTTGCTTTACTGCGTCGTTGCATTCAGCGAGTTTGAGCGTTGTCGGTGGGAAAGGGTGGCGCTTTAAGCTCGTTGGGATAATAAAAGCAGGTAAGCGCGTCCCTCGGAGACATAAATATATGCAAAAAGTCTACAAAACGCGGGTACTACTCCACACCCAGGCGACCGCGAACTCGACACCCAGGCGACCGCCTGAGTGGGGTACCCTGAGGATGCATTGCCAGACAAAGGCACAAAGAGCGTAAAACCACGTGGGGCAAGAAAAGTGCACTGCAGAGCAATTAGGCGGCCAGCGAACGCGGGCAAAGTTTAAAGACAGTTACAAGCGATGAGCAGTGAAGCTCGAGGAGGAGGTGAAAGAAGATTGGCTAAATGAAATGGAGGTGAAACCACTCGGAAATAGCACGAAACGACGGTAAAGCAAGAATGAAAGGGTGTGGACGAAGAGCAAAATGAACGAACGGAGGTGTTGGAGAAAAAAAGTGAAACGTTTGGAACGGTTTTATGAAGTTCAACCTGGGGTATATCCTCGTAACCTGAGTCGCTATTGGGACAAGTGACTCGGGTTACGAAGGACGCCGTAGCCACTCTGGATAATTTCGAACCATTGGGTACGTCTTTTAATGTGCACTAACATCCCGCAGTTCACGCGTGCCTTGATTGCACTTCTCCTCCATCTAAATGTCACCGCCGTGGCCGGGATTCAACCTGACACTTTCGGGCCTGCAGCCGAGCGTGCACTACAGCCATTGATCAGTCATCACGACGGCGAAAGAAAAGGGAAGCGCAAAAAATACAATAAAGCAAGTTCTCATTAAGCAGGAAAAAGAAGGTAAGAAATAAAACTATGCCAAGAGACAAACAGATTAGATACCTACGTCACCCGACAAGGACAAAAGCGACATTTTCCTTTCTGTGAGAATAAGAGAAGGCTCGCTGATGCGGCAGAAGTAATTTGAACGGTTTCAGTTATATCTTTGATAAGGCGGTCACTATTCGTGGTCACTGAGCAGCTCTCAAAGACTGGCAGGCAGCTGCAGTCCCTGCAATGACACCATTAAGGCATTCGCCACGGTACCTTTGAATCACTCTTTCCATCGCTTGAGCACCAGTACAAAGTAGAAACGGGGCAGTTTTCTGCATATATGTATCATGTGAACATAACAGCTGTTATTTTAGTTATTTTATTAGTGAATATGTTCCGTCTGAGAATGTACGTCCCATTCCAAAATGAATGCTCTGTTAAAAGCGGAAGTTCGTTGCGTTGTTAACGGCATCAATATTAGCATTTTATAATTCTAAAATTGCATTCATTTGGCTTGTAGGTACGTTAACGTTAAACTTAAATTTGAAAAGCAGTCATTAGGCAGGAACGACATGAAACTCAATTTAATGGTCAGCATATAATTATAAATGAAATACAAATCTTTGTGAAGCGAGTATTTAAGAACCAGGGACAGTATGGGTTGGCCATAATAATTAATGGCGCAAAAAATTTCAGTGAACATGAACAAATAGTAAGAACTGACACTATGGGTAAAAATCGCGCACTATAAGGCGATTTTCATTAATGCATGAATGCCCTTCATCAAATAGCGGGCGTCGTACTCCAATGCAGCTGATGCCACATCCGGCCGTTCCATCAGCCATGAAATGTCCAACTATGGAATGGTAGCTGTAAAATCTCCCAGTAGCTTTATAAGAACGACTTGAACGCATGACATTTTAGCAGCATTAAAAAATTTCACGCATAAAACTACAATAAGAACGGTGGTGAATTATTGCATACGAAAAAAAAAACAAGCATATGGTGTCCTTTGTTTTCTACCTCAACGAGTGAGCGAAACAGTAAAAGGCACTTGAGGACTCATCGTTTAAGCGCTATCCTATTTCGTCCGGAAGATATTGAACCTGACCTTCATGACAACAAAAATAATGAAACAAAACCCCGGAAAAACCTTAATTGACAGTTGCTTTTTTTTTAAATATAACAAACTTGCAGCCAAAAGTTGTAAGTTATGGTTTTACCATTCCAAAGGCTGCCGAGGATATCCTACGGGGGTGCCGTACGTTGAAGGGGGAGTAAATGTTTGTGCATTGATCCTCTTCCAGACAAAATAAAAAGAAAAAATTGCGGCATTGAGACAACGATATATTGATTTTGCATAACGCAACACAAATATTAAGCCGCTTAGGTGCTTGTGAGCGAACGAAATCAATTCCTCCAGTGACAGAAAGGAGCGCCGGGCAAATTTTCGGGTTTGCGGCCGCCATCCCTTAATGGCCTACCATTGGCGCCCTCACTGAAACACAGCCACTGATTTCCCTTTGAAAGGTTAAAAATAATTATTCATTCGTTTTCTGCATCTTCATTGGCAGCCAAGCGGTGATGGATTAAAAAAATGGGATACTTATGTGATAACGCCACAAAATGCAGCGCGACTGTCCTGTCGGCACCTCGTAGCCGCGCAGCGCGCGTACCGACGACGCGCTGTTTCTGCTGCAGGAGTGTACGCAAGCGCCGCGCCGCGGCTACCGCTTCTAAAGCTCCACGCGGAGGCCGCCGCTTTTGCCACTACAAAACCTTCTAGAACACTGCACGTCCGGTATACCGGTATACGTCTCCGGTATGCTAAAAACGTCTGATGTCTCTACGATGTTTGCACGTTGCACTCCATTTTGCCCTCTGTACTGTGTGTTGAACATTTGTTGAACTTCCAGGCAGATTTCCGCCATATTGCTTTGCTGGATTGCTTTTTCACCTGACGCTACGAAACGCATTCTGGGCGTCGTCTTATTTCTCGGGGACAGCTTTGGCATTGCTAAAGAGACAGGCAAGGGAAGGGGACAGGCTTCTGCTTCGTGCCGTCGGTTGTTCGTTGTTCCCGCTAGCGGTGTGGAGGGGAAGTTGGAGAGCGCTCGATTCACCTGTACTCGCTGCACCAGTTCAGCAAAGTTCTGCGGCGGTGCCGCGAGTGTGTAGCGCTAGTTCCGGCAGTTGGAGAGCAGTTTGGCACTGTCTGCTTCCAAATCGGATGGTCGAGTGCGGGCCTGGTCGTCTGCTAGCCTTGGCGAAGCCAATGAATTGCAGCCAGCTGTTTACAGCCCACATCAGCGACTGCCAAAATCTCGTACCTCATGAAGGAATGTTCAAAGGGCACAGCACAATAAAATGTTGCCATGAAACAGCCTGGATGCAAGCATGTGCACCTCGTGACCTCTTTGCTTTTTACAGTGGTGTCAATTACGCGTAGCTGTTTCTTTGGGTAACTCAAACTTCTAGCTTGAAGACGACTAGAATTACTTGAGCTTCCGCCGTTTATCACAACGTCCAAACCATCATGCCTCCATGGCGGCTGCAGCTGCACTATTTCAGCACTAACCACTGAGAAGGTGCACAGTTGTTATGAACTAGACTTGCACTTCTTTAAAACGAATGCCGTGGTTCAGAGGGCGCCATGTTCTAGCGCTGAAATGAATCCATGTGAGGTGCAGCGCCGCGAGAACTAGTTCATGTGGTGCAGGTGAATCGAATGGACCTATAAGTCAGGTACAACTCAAGAACGAAGCAGCACATGCCCATCAAAGGAGGCCGCCAAGGAAAGCGCGTCGACCGAACAGTTTCCTGTTTGGTCTCCACCGGTGCGCCGCGACATCACCGGTGGAGACTGAAGCCGCCACGACCGACTGATGCCGAACACGACCCCACCGAGAACGTTCAGCGCTTTTGCGCAAAAGACGCTCTCACGCGGACATGTGCAAAAGGTGAGCGCCCCCTCCTCCACCCCCCCCCCCCCCGCCTCCTGCAGTGGCCAGTGCAGCTGAGACAATAGACGGGGCGCCACATCAACTACTACCCTGTCCTTTCTCCCTTTCTTTTTCACATTCTTATTACCCTCCTACCTGTCAGCTCGCAATCCCTTTCCTTTCTGCTGCCCCAGCTTAGGTGCTCCTAGAGACGATGGCCGATGCCCGTGGCAGCAAAAACCTTTTCCTTTATTTTTGTGTTATTATTCTTTTAATAAACTACTACTGGCTAAGCAGCTAAGGCTACGCGCAGACTTATCCCGTACAAACAACATTCCACTCTAGACGACACGGGACAAAGCGCCGTCTCCTTCCCTCTATTTCACAGACTTGGCTGCTGCAGAAATCGACGTGATCGGCTGGAGGGCTCCTTCTGAGTTGAATGTGACGCTTGATTCTTTATTTGTAGCCACGTGGTTGTAACCGAGTATAGTGCTGAGAAGTTCCCTCCCTCGGAACTGGCACAAAAGACCGCCTCCTTCCCTTTCCAGCTTAGACAAGAGCTGTGCGCCCCTCCTGCAGGCGGGGTAGACTGGTAACGCCAGGTAAAAAAGGCACAGATTGGAAACGTCTTGTTTCTTGACGCCTTCTTGAACAAACAGCGCGAACAGCTCGTCTTTGTTCGCGCTGTTTGTTCAAGATGCTTAACCAACTAGCCCGCCAAAACGTGTTAACGCATCTTGACGCCTGTTTCAGCTCGATCGTGTAGCGACCGAAGAGGTCGTCAGGCGGTGCGTTTCGAGAATTAATCGGGCCCGTATCTCAACCAAGAACGGTTTCGTGCCATCGGGGTGCCAGACCCATCCGTGATGTCAGCGCCCATTTTGTTCCGCTTTCATTTGAAGCTTGCTCTCGCGTGTCGCCTTGCCGTGTTCTGAAAGGTGTCGTCTAACCATGCTAGCAAGGCTTGACATGCGATAGCTTAGGCGGATGTTCGTCTGTTTGTCCGCATACGGCATGCATAGCCGCTGTACTGCATTTGTGTGGACAAATTCATTGAAAATTTGGCACACTCGAGATCCGACAACATGAGATCTGGTCGATGCTTCTAATCATTTAGTACTTAAAGAAAAAAACTGCTTTGGAAGCAATGGACGATGTTGCATGGAATAAAAATCAGAAGCCAATTATTTTTCGGCGAATGTGTGAATTCATGGCAACTGCCTCACCTCAAAATGATTTGCTACCAACCCATGAAACCAAAGAGCGGGCTCAATACGAAAGTACACACGTTTCCTGCGTGTTGCCTAAGCAATAAATGCGAAAATACACTCTGCTTACACTCAAACAATGAACAGTAGTCCACCCAATATATCGGTTCGAAAACTGCTTTAGCGCGTGAATTATCACGGGAACCTGAAGCAAGGCAGGGGAGAAGCTGCCAACGTTCTTCGCAAGCAATGGACGATGTTGGATGGAATAAAAATCAGAAGCCAATTATTTTACGGCGAATGTGTGAATGCATAGCAACTGCCTCATCTCAAAACTATTTGCTACCAACCCTTGAAACCAAAGAGCGGGCTCAACGCGAAAGTACACACGTTCTCTGCGTGTTCTCTAAGCAATAAATGCGAAAATACACTCTGCTTACACTCAAATAATGGACAGCAGTCCACCCAATATATCGGTTCAAAAACTGCTTTTAGCGCGTGAATTATCACGGGAACCTGAAGCAAGACAGGGGAGAAGCTGCCAACGTTCTTCGCAAGCAATGGACGATGTTGCATGGAATAAAAATCAGAGGCCAATTATTTTACGGCGAATGTGTGAATGCATGGCAACTGCCTCATCTCAAAACTATTTGCTACCAACCCTTGAAACCAAAGAGCGGGCTCGACACGAAAGTACACACGTTTCCTGCGTGTTCCCTAAGCAATAAATGCGAAAATACACTCTGCTTACACTCAAATAATGGACAGCAGTCCACCCAATATATCGGTTCAAAAACTGCTTTTAGCGCGTGAATTATCACGGGAACCTGAAGCAAGACAGGGGAGAAGCTGCCAACGTTCTTCGCAAGCAATGGACGATGTTGCATGGAATAAAAATCAGAGGCCAATTATTTTACGGCGAATGTGTGAATGCATGGCAACTGCCTCATCTCAGAACTATTTGCTACCAACCCATGAAACCAAAGAGCGGGCTCGACACGAAAGTACACACGTTTCCTGCGTGTTCCCTAAGCAATAAATGCGAAAATACACTCTGCTTACACTCAAATAATGAACAGCAGTCCACCCAATATATCGGTTCGAAAACTGCTTTTAGCGCGTGAATTATCACGGGAACCTGAAGCAAGACAGGGGAGAAGCTGCCAACGTTCTTCGCAAGCAATGGACGATGTTGCATGGAATAAAAATCAGAGGCCAATTATTTTACGGCGAATGTGTGAATGCATGGCAACTGCCTCATCTCAGAACTATTTGCTACCAACCCATGAAACCAAAGAGCGGGCTCGACACGAAAGTACACACGTTTCCTGCGTGTTCCCTAAGCAATAAATGCGAAAATACACTCTGCTTACACTCAAATAATGAACAGCAGTCCACCCAATATATCGGTTCGAAAACTGCTTTTAGCGCGTGAATTATCACGGGAACCTGAAGCAAGACAGGGGAGAAGCTGCCAACGTTCTTCGCAAGCAATGGACGATGTTGCATTGAATAAAAATCAGAATCCAATTATTTTACGGCGAATGTGTTAATGCATGGCAACTGCCTCATCTCAAAACTATTTGCTACCAACCCATGAAACCAAAGAGCGGGCTCAACATGAAAGTACACACGTTCCCTGCGTGTTCCCTAAGCAATAAATGCGAAAATACACTCTGCTTACACTCAAATAATGAACAGCAGTCCACCCAATATATCGGTTCGAAAACTGCTTTTAGCGCGTGAATTATCACGGGAACCTGAAGCAAGACAGGGGAGAAGCTGCCAACGTTCTTCGCAAGCAATGGACGATGTTGCATTGAATAAAAATCAGAATCCAATTATTTTACGGCGAATGTGTGAATGCATGGCAACTGCCTCATCTCAAAACTATTTGCTACCAACCCATGAAACCAAAGAGCGGGCTCGACACGAAAGTACACACGTTTCCTGCGTGTTCCCTAAGCAATAAATGCGAAAATACACTCTGCTTACACTCAAATAATGAACAGCAGTCCACACAATATATCGGTTCGAAAACTGCTTTTAGCGCGTGAATTATCACGGGAACCTGAAGCAAGACAGGGGAGAAGCTGCCAACGTTCTTCGCAAGCAATGAACGATGTTGCATGGAATAAAAATCAGAAGCCAATTATTTTACGGCGAATGTGTGAATGCATGGCAACTGCCTCATCTCAAAACTATTTGCTACCAACCCATAAAACCAAAGAGCGGGCTCAACACGAAAGTACACACGTTTCCTGCGTGTTCCCTAAGCAATAAATGCGAAAATACACTCTGCTTACACTTAAATAATGAACAGCAGTCCACCCAATATATCGGTTCAAGAACTGCTTTTAGCGCGTGAATTATCACGGGAACCTGAAGCAAGACAGGGGAGAAGCTGCCAACGTTCTTCGCAAGCAATGGACGATGTTGCATGGAATAAACATCAGAGGCCAATTATTTTACGGCGAATGTGTGAATGCATGGCAACTGCCTCATCTCAAAACTCTTTGCTACCAACCCATGAAACCAAAGAGCGGGCTCAACACGAAAGTACACACGTTTCCTGCGTGTTCCCTAAGCAATAAATGCGAAAATACACTCTGCTTACACTCAAATATTGAACAGCAGTCCACCCAATATATCGGTTCGAAAACTGCTTTAAGCGCGTGAATTATCACGGGAACCTGAAGCAAAACAGGGGAGAAGCTGCCAACGTTCTTCGCAAGCAATGGACGATGTTGCATGGAATAAAAATCAGAAGCCAATTATTTTACGGCGAATGTGTGAATGCATGGCAACTGCCTCATCTCAAAACTCTTTGCTACCAACCCATAAAACCAAAGAGCGGGCTCAACACGAAAGTACACACGTTTCCTGCGTGTTCCCTAAGCAATAAATGCGAAAATACACTCTGCTTACACTCAAATATTGAACAGCAGTCCACCCAATATATCGGTTCGAAAACTGCTTTAAGCGCGTGAATTATCACGGGAACCTGAAGCAAAACAGGGGAGAAGCTGCCAACGTTCTTCGCAAGCAATGGACGATGTTGCATGGAATAAAAATCAGAAGCCAATTATTTTACGGCGAATGTGTGAATGCATGGCAACTGCCTCATCTCAAAACTCTTTGCTACCAACCCATAAAACCAAAGAGCGGGCTCAACACGAAAGTACACACGTTTCCTGCGTGTTCCCTAAGCAATAAATGCGAAAATACACTCTGCTTACACTCAAATATTGAACAGCAGTCCACCCAATATATCGGTTCGAAAACTGCTTTAAGCGCGTGAATTATCACGGGAACCTGAAGCAAAACAGGGGAGAAGCTGCCAACGTTCTTCGCAAGCAATGGACGATGTTGCATGGAATAAAAATCAGAAGCCAATTATTTTACGGCGAATGTGTGAATGCATGGCAACTGCCTCATCTCAAAACTCTTTGCTACCAACCCATAAAACCAAAGAGCGGGCTCAACACGAAAGTACACACGTTTCCTGCGTGTTCCCTAAGCAATAAGTGCGAAAATACACTCTGCTCACACACAAGTAATGAACAGCAGTCCACCCAATATATCGGTTCGAAAACTGCTTTAAGCGCGTGAATTATCACGGGAACCTGAAGCAAAACAGGGGAGAAGCTGCCAACGTTCTTCGCAAGCAATGGACGATGTTGCATGGAATAAAAATCAGAAGCCAATTATTTTACGGCGAATGTGTGAATGCATGGCAACTGCCTCATCTCAAAACTATTTGCTACCAACCCATAAAACCAAAGAGCGGGCTCAACACGAAAGTACACACGTTTCCTGCGTGTTCCCTAAGCAATAAATGCGAAAATACACTCTGCTTACACTCAAATATTGAACAGCAGTCCACCCAATATATCGGTTCGAAAACTGCTTTAAGCGCGTGAATTATCACGGGAACTTGAAGCAAGACAGGGGAGAAGCTGCCAACGTTCTTCGCAAGCAATGGACGATGTTGCATGGAATAAAAATCAGAAGCCAATTATTTTACGGCGAATGTGTGAATGCATGGCAACTGCCTCATCTCAAAACTATTTGCTACCAACCCATAAAACCAAAGAGCGGGCTCAACACGAAAGTACACACGTTTCCTGCGTGTTCCCTAAGCAATAAGTGCGAAAATACACTCTGCTCACACACAAGTAATGAACAGCAGTCCACCCAATATATCGGTTCGAAAACTGCTTTAAGCGCGTGAATTATCACGGGAACCTGAAGCAAAACAGGGGAGAAGCTGCCAACGTTCTTTGCAAGCAATGGACGATGTTGCATGGAATAAAAATCAGAAGCCAATTATTTTACGGCGAATGTGTGAATGCATGGCAACTGCCTCATCTCAAAACCATTTGCTACCAACCGATGAAACCAAAGAGCGGGCTCAACACGAAAGTACACACGTTTCCTGCGTGTTCCCTAAGCAATAAGTGCGAAAATACACTCTGCTCACACACATGTAATGAACAGCAGTCCACCCAATATATCGGTTCGAAAACTGCTTTAAGCGCGTGAATTATCACGGGAACCTGAAGCAAGACAGGGGAGAAGCTGCCAACGTTCTTCGCAAGCAATGGACGATGTTGCATGGAATAAAAATCAGAAGCCAATTATTTTACGGCGAATGTGTGACTGCATGGCAACTGCCTCATCTCTATTTGCTACCAACCCATGAAACCAAAGAGTGGGCTCAACACGAACGTACACACGTTTCCTGCGTGTTCCCTAAGCAATAAATGCGAAAATACACTCTGCTTATACTCAAAAATGAAGAGCAGTCCACCCAATATATCGGTTCGAGAACTGCTTTTAGCGCGTGAATTATCACGGGAACCTGAAGCAAGACAGGGGAGAAGCTGCCAACGTTCTTCGCAAGCAATGGAGGATGTTGCATGGAATAAAAATCAGAAGCCAATTATTTTACGGCGAATATGTGAATGCATGGCAACTGCCTCATCTCTATTTGCTACCAACCCATGAAACCAAAGAGCGGGCTCAACACGAAAGTACACACGTTTCCTGCGTGTTCCCTAAGCAATAAATGCGAAAATACACTCTGCTTACACTAAAATAATGAACAGCAGTCCACACAATATATCGGTTCGAAAACTGCTTTTAGCGCGTGAATTATTACGGGAACCTGAAGCAAGACAGGGGATAAGCTGCCAACGTTCTTTGCAAGCAATGGACGATGTTGCATGGAATAAAAATCAGAAGCCAATTATTTTACGGCGAATGTGTGAATGCATGGCAACTGCCTCATCTCAAAACTATTTGCTACCAACCGATGAAACCAAAGAGCGGGCTCAACACGAAAGTACACACGTTTCCTGCGTGTTCCCTAAGCAATAAGTGCGAAAATAGACTCTGCTCACACACATGTAATGTACAGCAGTCCACCCAATATATCGGTTCGAAAACTGCTTTAAGCGCGTGAATTATCACGGGAACCTGAAGCAAGACAGGGGAGAAGCTGCCAACGTTCTTCGGAAGCATTGGACGATGTTGCATGGAATAAAAATCAGAAGCCAATTATTTTACGGCGAATGTGTGAATGCATGGCAACTGCCTCATCTCTAACTATTTGCTACCAACCCATGAAACCAAAGAGTGGGCTCAACACGAAAGTACACACGTTTCCTGCGTGTTCCCTAATTATTAAATGCGAAACTACACTCTGCTTACACTCAAATAATGAACAGCAGTCCACCCAATATATCGCTTCAAAAACTGCGTTTAGCGCGTGAATTATCACGGGATCCTGAAGCAAGACAGGGGAGGAGCTGCCAACGTTCTTCGCAAGCAATGGACGATGTTGCATGGAATAAAAATCAGAAGCCAATTATTTTACGGAGAATGTGTGAATGCTTGGCAACTGCCTCATCTCAAAACTATTTGCTACCAACACATGAAACCAAAGAGCGGGGTCCACATGAAAGTACACATGTTTCCTGCGTGTTCCCAAAGCAATAAATGCGAAAATACACTCTGCTTACACTCAAATAATGAACAGCAGTCCACCCAATATATCGCTTCAAAAACTGCGTTTAGCGCGTGAATTATCACGGGATCCTGAAGCAAGACAGGGGAGGAGCTGCCAACGTTCTTCGCAAGCAATGGACGATGTTGCATGGAATAAAAATCAGAAGCCAAATATTTTACGGAGAATGTGTGAATGCTTGGCAACTGCCTCATCTCAAAACTATTTGCTACCAACACATGAAACCAAAGAGCGGGGTCCACACGAAAGTACACACGTTTCCTGCGTGTTCCCAAAGCAATAAATGCGAAAATACACTCTGCTTACACTCAAATAATGAACAGCAGTCCACCCAATATATCGGTTCGAAAACTGCTTTTAGCGCGTGAATTATCACGGGAACCTGAAGCAAGACAGGGGCGAAGCTGCCAACGTTCTTCCATAGCGTACCACTCTTGACAACGCGTTTCAGTGTTGAATAAAAAACCGCGGGAAAAAAATCTCTTAAAATGATTACAAGCATGTTATAGTTGTCTGACAACAGACGGTGTGAAAATAACAGCTGTTCCTTCAATTTTCAGGTACGCGCGCGGGAAAACGCACACACACAAACACACACACACACGCACACGCACACACGCACACACACACATGCGCGCGCACGTTTTTCCATATTCAATCCAACCCAAATAAGCACGCGATGGAAAATTCTAGTGGCAATAAGCAACCTAATGATGTAAACTGGATGCAAGAAAGACGCACGTCTAACACAAATAAAAGCACGCAGTTGAGGGTCCAAGCTAGAGAGGGGAGGAAGACGCCCTAAGTGTTTACAGAACTATCCTTTTGTAGCCGACCCTTTTTTTTTTTGGCAACGTTTCTGCACACCGCCCCCCCCCCCTTTTCTTCGTACAATGTTTATTCTGAGGTGGCCTCGAGAATGATATTCATATATACCGCATTTTTGTGAACCTTGGCAAAATTATCTCTAGGTTGATCGGAATTGGTTGCAAATGCCGAAGCATGTACGACGAATATTTTTTTTTCTGATGTGAACACGTTTGGACACCCTGCGGTGCTAACCCTCTCGGCAGCAATTTCACGTCTCTTGCGCAACGACGATTTATCTCAAGGGTAAACAGAAATTGGCAATAGCCCACATCTCTATAGCTTGTTCTTTACCAAGCCTAGTTTCTAAGGTTCAACAGGCATCCGTCGAGCGTTGACTGAAGTTGTCAAGCGGTCTTTGTTATAGTTGTATTGTCATAGATGTAATATCATTTGATAAAAAAAAATATTTTTTTAGCGCAAGAGTTGGTAGGTTACACTCTAGACCAGGAGTGTTCCGACTACTACTAATATTACACTGCATCAGCAGTGACGAAGTGATTGCACGCGCAAAAGACGAGCGCAGAAGGAAGGCACAGATTTCAACTATAAGGTTCGTTGAAAAAAGAAAACCGCCAGAAATATATGCATGGGACATAAACATAACATAAATAATTTGCATGATATCACATCTTTTTCTTTTTTTGCCGTCCGCTTTCCCTTTTCGCTTGCTTAGTAATTTGCGCTGTGCAATTAAGCCGACAATGTGTCACTGACTCTCCCAAGTTTCCACTGTATCGAAGTTGTGCCTTAGGTAGTGCGGGCTGTGCAGCGTTAATTTTCTTCCTTTTTCTTTGCCCACTCTAATATATGTACAACTCAAGAACGAACTCAAGAAGTGGCACATACCCTCAAAGGAGGCCCTCCAGGCAGTAACGTCGACCGTACAGCTTTCTGTGGCTATGCAGCCAAGGCTAAACAAGAGAGGGAAGGAAACGGTCCTTTGTTCCCATGCCAAGCATCCTTATCCCGAACAAAGATAACCCCACCTCTGATACCGTTTGGACAAAGACGGTACCCTCTTTGTCCCGGCTCTCTAACTTTTTTCCTTTCACCCTTCCACAACCATAGCCCGAATAAAGGAAGCCCCACTCGTGACGACAAGGACAAAAGGGCCTTCTTCCCTCTATAGCTTAGCCTTGGCTGCATAGCCGCAGAAAGCTGTTCGGTCGAGGCACTGGGCTGGAGGGTCGCTTTTGAGGGGAATATGCTGCTTTGTTCTTCGGTTGTACCCAACTATAGTTGGTGATCCACGTCCTTTATTTGTGTCACGCGCATTAGGCAAGCTAGCAAGCCGCAGTTCAGCTACCGTGCGTGGATGTGGAAAACCGAGCAAGGGGCAGGCAGAGAAAGAAACGTGCCGAACCACCCCAGCTACCCCCCCCTCTCCCCCCCCCCCCCCCCCCCCAAGGCACGACGGGGACAAGCAGCCGGGTTTGCCATGGTTCGTTTGTAACCCTCTGAAGGCAGGCGCAGCAACAAAAGAAAAGCCTTCACGCACTGCGGGTCAAGGAAGGACCGGAGGACACATCTCAACATCTCAACCAAAACCAGTCTCAGGTCGCTCAGGGTACAGGCGGGAAGACACTTTCTCAGTCAGGGATCAGTGTCGTAGCCTGGTGGTAGAATCAGAACTACTCGCAAGATGGCTGCCGTGGAACCGCCACCTTAAGTGTACAGCGCCTCCATGGATCAACGTCTGCTTTTAATAAACCATTTTTACCAGTAGCAATAACGAAATTGCATGAATTTCCAGATACTACTGTCATGGAACGTGATCCTTTAAAATTTAAACATCTGTTACTGTCTGGCTTAGAACAATAAAATTATGATGTTTTCATATGCTTATTCTAATGTACTTGAGTAGCTCAGCCGTACTTTTTTTGGTGTACTTGATTGCATTCTTCGTTACTGTTTTAACTTGGTTCCCACTTGATTGCACTCGATTCAACTTCTTTGACTCTTTCATGTATTGTTCCATGTACGTCGCCTCCCCCTCCCCCCTTATGTAATATCGTGTATAGGGTCTAAATGATGATGATGATAACATAGCTTTCAAATATTACGAGAAAGCATTCGACCGAGTCGAAACCTTAGCAGTCATGCAAAAATAATTGTACCTGAGTGCAGAAGAAGCGTATATAAAAATTATGGGAAATACCTACAGCGGCTTTAGAAAAGCCATAGTTCTCCAAAGCGTTCATAGCGAGGCTCCAATATGGAAGGGTGTCAGGCAGGGAGACGCGATCTCTCCAGTACTATGCACCCCCAGTTTAGAGGGGCATTCTGACATCTGGATTAAGGAGAATTGTGGAAAGAGGTAATCGAGTCTACATTAGAATTCCCGATTCGCAAGTGTTATTTTCTTGCTAAGAGTTCACGAGACGAATTGCGAAAAGCGATCAGTAACCTAAAGATGGTTTGGTTTAAGGGGGTTTAACGTCCCAAAGCAACTCAGGTTATGAGTGACGCCGTAGTTAAGGGCTCCGGAAATATCGATCACCTGGGGTTCTTTAATGTGCACTGACATCGCACAGTGCACGGGCTTCCAGAATTTCGCCTGCAACGAAATTCGACTACCGCTGCCGGGATCGAACCCGCGTGTTTCGCGAGCAGCCGAGCACCATTACCACTGAGCCACCACGGTGGCAGTGACCTAAAGAGGCAGAGCAGAACGGTTATTCTAAATATGATGCAGGTGACTGCAGTAATTCTTAATGTCAGAAGGGAAGTGCCGTTAACGATATGTTGAGATGGCTTGCATGCGAAGAAGGTAATTAATCTAGCTAGGGCAAATAGTGACTTCATACCCGGACCACGAGAGATAACTTTGAGAGTTATGTCTCGCGATGGTGACAACACCGCAGACAATCGAGGAGCCGAGTGGAGTAAAATTAAATCTTTTCATTGGACGAACTCGCAATCACAAAGAGCTGTACAGGTCAGCGGGAGCGATAGCGAGAAGCCTGCTCGGCGGTCATCGAAAAGAATTGCTAGCCGCTCCCGGCATCACTAAATTTAAAGCTGGCACGGAACCATTGAGAGACGTAGTTTCTTCTCTAATGCCCGCTACCCCACGGCGTACGGTCTACGGCACCTGGACTCAAGTCATAAAATACTGTATTGTATTGTATTGGGTTTTATGGCGCATACACAACTCAGGCTATTATGCGCCAAACACATGGTATAATTTATTTCAAGAATTGGGTGTCCTCAGCGAAAGCCCTTGTCCAGACGAGGTCTCCGAGGAGCCCAACAAATCGAATGTAGACCTCATGCCTTCTTCTTAGGCCTGAGAAAAAGGATAAGGTGTATCACAAAGCACAGGGTAAGAATTTTTAGAATTGATATTTCTGTGCTATTATATTTTTGTTTAATATCGCCGGTTCTTTAAGAAAACTAAAAACAGATAAAGTTCTTACAAGTGGACTATCTCCTAAAAGTAAATTGGGGTGTAATGGAGTATGCGTCCATTGTAAAATACAGTAAAATATTTTTTTTTTCCATAGCCGTTCGAGTTGTGTGCACGAGAATAAGATGTGATTTACTGTAAGCTCATCTCCACAGTTCGCACTTAAGGGTTTGTCTTGTTTCGTCAGTAGAAAGTTATGTGTTTGGTGGTGTGTCCGATGCGCAGGCGGCATAAAATTACCTCTATAAAACGTAATTTATGCCTGCATGATCCCCATTTTCCCAGCATAGGTTTTACTAAATTTAGTTTATTATTTTCTTCAATATTCCATTTAGACTGCCGTTTTTCTTTAAGTTCATTTTTTACTAATTTTATGCAGTCTTCATAGGGTATATTTAGAGTCCTGATTTCCTTAAGGCGAGCTTGAGCAGCGCAAGTGTCAGATCTCTCGTTGCCACAAATTCCAAGACGGGTTGCTGTCAAACACAGGTTAATTTCATGTTCTTGTGTTTCAGCATTAATGTTATTATTATGTTATGTATTATATTTCCTATTAAAGGTTCTCTTACATTCCTTGCGTTTAGTGCTCCTGTGATTGCATGCAGCGAGTTCATGTAGATAATGCTGTTTTGAATGTGCTTTTTGACTATTTTTGATACATCCACCGAAATGGCATAACATTCCGTTGAGAAAATTGTCCCGCACTGAGGATATCTGGATACCTTTCTCATTTATCTTGCACTACAGCACTTCCGACGTAATGTGCTGTTTTAGGCCCGTCTGTACAAGAAGCTGTGTATTCTTTTCACTTTTCGTCTAGCGCGAAAAATTCTTGTAATATTTCTTCACGTGGAGTTTGCTTTTTGTGAAACTGTGTCAATGTGTAGTCACCTACAGCGGGAAAGGTGTACCAAGGTGGAAGTGATCGGGTCTAGGGGCAACATCAGGTAGTGTGTCCAAAATACCTAATTCCTGAAAACTTTCTTCAAAACGGAGGACAAGGGGTCTCGTTGCATTTGGTTTGTTAATAAAAAGCTGCTTAGACGGGCATTTCGAAACTATGGAGTAGCAGAGATGTTTTGGTAGTGAACGCGTTTTCAGGACGTATGCACATGCGAGCATGGCTCTTCTATCTGCGAGGACTGGTTCGTTACAGTCTACATATAGACTGTATATGGGCGGTGTCCTGTATGCGCCAGTGGAAAGACGTAAACCTAAATTATGAACTGGGTCCTGTCGTTTAAGTTACGACGGTCTGGCTGGTCCAAACACTATACATCCATAATCCAAGGTAGAGCGCACTACAGAGCGGCAAACTTGTAAGAGACACGCCCTGTCGGCCCTCCAGTGTTTTCTCGACAGCACTTTGAGTATGTTGAGGGATCGAGAGGCTTTCTTTTTCAACACGTTTATGCGAGGCAGGAAAGTGAGCTCTCCGTCCAATATTAGACCGAGAAATGTATGTTCTTTTTTCACGGGTAAGTGTATTTCGTTCTGGTGTAAAGTGGGATCAGTCTGTATACCTCGTTTGAGTGAAAAAAGAATGGCCACCGATTTCTGTGGAGAAAACCGGAAACCATTTCTGTCTGCTCATGTTGCCAGTTTATTGTTAATCGCATTTGTATTTCACATGTATATATATTTGAGGATGTGCAAGCTATCTGAAGGTCGTCTCCATAGACTGAATACATAACGAACCTTGGAATTATTTTCGTAAGAGGGTTCATTTCAGCAACAAAGAGAGTTGTGCTTAAAATACACCCCTGTGGTACTCCGTTTTCCCGAATGAAATTCCTCGAAAGCGGTGTGCCCAGGCTGACATGAAATGAAAGGTTAGATAAGAAGCCTTTTAGGCAGTTCAACATTCTTCCTCGGATGCCAAGCTCGGCAAGGTCTTGAAGAATCCGGAACCGCCAGACCGTATCGTATGCTCTTTTTAGATTGAAGAATACAAGACACTGTTGTGTATGAACGAAAGCTTCTAGAACAGTATGTTGAAGACGGACTAAGTGATCAGTAGTGGAGCATCCCTTTTTAAAACCACACTGATGGATATCAAGAAATTCACACGAATGAAAGACGGAAGTTAATCTGATATCAAGGACACTTTTAAAGGAATTGGCAAGGCAGCTTGTAAGAGCTATGGGTCTATAACTGCTATGAGAGGTTGGTTGTTTCCCAGGTTTAATAAACGGTACAATAATATTTTTTTTCCAGGCTTCGGGCATAATCTCTGATAAGGAAACTGTGTTAAAGAATCTTAAAAGTGCTTCTACGGCAGGCCCGGAAAGATCGACAAGCATTTCATAATGTATATGAACGGGTCCTGGAGCGGTTTTTTTTTTTGCCAGCAGACAGTGCAATATTGATTTCTTGGAGTGTAATAAGACTGTTGTATTGTTCATTAGCACCTCTACTTGTTGGGAGCCTTTGCTTTTTGGCTATATTTTTGTCTTTTAGAAATGACTGCGTATAGTGTGATGAACCGGAAACTGCAGCAAAGTGCACCCCCAATATGTCTGCCGGTTCCTCTATACTTGATTGTGTATCAGGTGTTGTAAAAAGAGGAATTGCCAAAGGTGAGTAGGGGCCATTTAATTTTCGAACTTGCTCTCACTTTTTTGTATTTCGTTGAGCTGTTTATAGAATATGCATAAGCTTGCCATATTGTTTTCTCGGCCTTGCTCCGAAGACCCCGCGCTTGTGTTCTCGTCTTTTTGAAAAAAAAAAGGAGGTTCTCGTGAGTTAGGTATCTGCAAAGACTCCCAAGGCTTTATTCTGTTGTTTTTTGCCTCCTTACGTTCTCGTGTGTACCAAACATGGTGGTTCTGGGGCACCACTCCTGTGGATTTTGGAATTGGTACATGTGCAGCAGAAAGAATAAATGTTGTCAACATTTTATTGATCTCATTTATGATATGTTGTTCTAAAATTATACCCTGCAAATTGACTTTTTTGTAAACAATGCCCAATCAGCCAAATGTAGTTTCCAACGCTGTCGTTTCTTTGGAATAACTATTGGCAAGGATGACAGACCTATTATAACAGGGAGATGATTATTTCCATATGAATTGCCTAAAACACTCCACTTAAAAACGCTAAAAACAGGCGGTTAACTAAAAGACAAATCTAAAACAACTATTTTCCCTGAGGATGGAGAACAGTTTGTGGAATTACGCGAGTTCAGCAAACAGTCGTTAGTGGATAGAAGAAAATCCTCCATAAGGTGCCCTATAGCGTTAGTTGTCTCGCTTCCCCAAAAGAAGAATGTGCATTAAAGTCGCCAACTACCAAGTATGGCTCTGGCAGCGGCTTTAAAAGACCCTCTAAGTCAAGGAGTGTTACCTTCAGCTGTGGCTTAATATATACAGAGCACGCTGTAATGATTTTATGCGCAAACAGAGTGGAAGCTATACAGCCTCGAGTCTTGTGTTTAGTATGAGCTCACTAGCCGGGACACCATTTTTCACTATGATAGCGACACCTCCTGACAGCCTGCTCACCTGTTCTCGATCGCGGTGGAAAACAGTACAATTTTAAAGAAAATTATCTCTTTAGGAGCTAAGTTTGTCTCTTGTAGAAAAAATGCAACAAGAGCGTGTTCTCCCAGGACATCTTTTATGTCACTGTAGTTATTTAAAAGTCCTCTACAGTTCCATTGAATTATGAAAGCGATCCTAATTTTGTTTTTCTATGTAGTGCAAAACTAGATCAAGTTGTTTATGGTCCAGTGACTCGGGGCCTGCTATTTTTGACCCATCCAGAGAGCTCCGCCGACCGTTCGACGTGGGCGGCACGGGGCTGCCCAGGATCGCGCCCATCGCCTCTGAACCAGCGCTGGACGGCCGTGCAGAGGGCGCGTGGATGTTAGAATTAGACCTCATTCTTTAGAAGGGCGTCTTGAAGGTCACCGACCTGGGGGTCGGCGATGCCTCCTGTAGGGTTGCCGCAGTAGTGTTAGCTACTTCACCCAGGGGCGCGGATGGCCCCGCCACAGGCTCTTTGCGAGTCGCCTGGGCAAGTGCCGAAGCGTGGTGTGGTATGCCGCGCCGACGCACCACATCGGCGAAGTTTGTTTTTACGGTGAAGGATAATGTGTTTGTTTGTCTGAGGTCATGGCCTTCTTGCTTCTTTGAAAGAAATGGTTTCAGTAGTGTTAAGTGCGATTATTCCTTTTTCTTTCTTCCATGACGGACACGCACAGGAGTATGCAGCATAGCATCCTTCACAGTTTGCACAGCGTGGGGCGCCGTCGCAGTCATCAGAAGAGTGATCTTTCGAAGTGCATTTCGCGCAAGATTTGCGACCGCGGCAACTCTGTGAACCGTGTCCGAACCTCTGGCAGTTAAACCATCGTTGAGGATTAGGAATGTAGGGTCTCGCATTTATTTTCAGATAACCCACTTCAATTGAGTCTGGGAGCATACTATGCGCAAATGTCAGTTCTATGTGTTTTGTCAGGATTTCTTCGCCCTCTTTTCTTAATTTTATCCTGGGAGCAACAACGACGTTTTGTTCAGCAAGCCCTTCTTTGATTTCTGTTCTGTGAGGCGGAGGAAGTCATTTCAGGAATTACACCACCGACTGTGTTTAGGGATCAATGGGCAGTGATGGAGACAGGTATGTCACCCATGGACACAAAGTTGGAAAGTTTTCAGTGTTGGACGCCATCTCGGAGTTCGAGCAAGAGGTCTCCACTAGCCATTTTTGTAACCTTGTAGCCTAAGCCCAAGGCTCTTGTCAGACATTTTTCGACAATAAATGCTGAGATTATTCTGGCGAATTTCTAGGTTTCTTCACTGTGTATTACTGGAAATTTAAGGAAACTTCGCTTTTATCTGCATGAATTTTTAGTTACATTGGTCCGCCCTCTCTTGAGAGGGCGACCAGTTGTTGAGAGAGAATTAGCCATACAATACGAGTATTTTTCGGTCATGGTGCCAGCCACCCATCTTGGAGCCCAACATAGAGACGGGACAGGAAGTTGCAAGCAAGTCCTTCTCACGCCAGCTGTACGCCTTAACTATAACCAAATATGACGCAACTCAGGGTGGTTGGCCACACAAGGTTAACCCTTGCAGCTAGGAAAAAAGGAAAATACAAGAAGTAAATAAGTGCAGGAGAGTTGTGAGAAAGGCACAGGAAAGTGAAAGATAGGGGGGAGGATAGAAAAGTCGAGTGCCGATTTCCCTCGGTCGGGTCAGGCTGGAGGTGCCGTCTACAGGAAGCTGGGGCCAAAGTGGTGTGTTGTCTCTGCCGAGGGGCCTTAAGGCTCTAAACGCTCGGCATCGGCTCAACCACCAGGATCCCCTTTTCCCTGGACACGGCGATGCCACGCACGGCTAGGCGCGGGTGCTCGGTTCCGTGGTGATGCAGTGTTCACCATCATCCCCTTGCGGGGATGGCCCAGCGGATGCTCAGGAACCCCTGGTGTCGGAACGCACCAACATCTGCATAATGCAGCTACCAATGCGGGTCAGAAAATACTGTTATTCGTTTTATACCCTCACTTGTCTAACACCTTATTTAGTAAAAAAACTATTTGCTCCATTCAACTAGAAAGGTACAGAAGTTAACACTAAGCGCGAGAACTAAAGCACGCTCGCCGTTAGCTAGCAAAGATTGCTTTCAAAAATTTGTTTTTTTATTCTCGTTTGAGGTCATTAGCAGGTGAAGAAGTGCCTCCCTGTGTTTTGTTTTTTAACTTTATATGAGCAAGTGCGTCGAGACCCGTCTTTGCTCGAAGTCTCCCACAGGAAGTTGGGGCCTACGTGACAGGAGCAATAATCGCGTTTCATGCGAAAACACAGGATGCAGTAGATGATGAAAATAGAGATTGAGTCAATTTTATGGGGTGCAAATAACGAAGAGATTATTTACTGCTAAAAC